>NW_027223324.1:6241060-6288170 GCF_030449975.1 Polyergus mexicanus
AAGCAGTGGTATCAACGCAGAGTACTAGATTAATGCTAGCGAATGAGATAAAAGGTGATGCGTGATTGAAAAGATTTGTATATTCAAGAAATTGCTCGAATTCTTTACTGAACTTGCGAAAAGAAATCCATTCTCGGGAACTCGAGCCTAGTAAAGAGATACAAATTTCCACATTCTTTAATATTTTATATATTTCTTTTCTAAAAATATTTCTCTCGTAAAAATTCTGAAATTTCACATTTTCTCTCGACGAATTCATCAGTTTATAATATTTTCTGTTCGTGGTAGAAATATCGTGTATAAAAAAATTTCACAAACATACAATTTCATATACACATATCGTTCATCGATGTGCGCGTGAATTTTTGCAAGCGTCGAATGGAACGCGCGAGATCAGTGATATCTGATTCAGATTTACGTTTGATGGAAGGAGGGATCGAGAGAGAGAGAGAGAGAGAGAGAGAGAGAAAGAGAGAGAGAGAGAGAGAGAGAGAGAGAGTATGGAAGGATCGAGAGTAATCGGGCTGACGGTCGAGAAAGGAATTTCTTTGGCCGGACAGCTGCTGCCGAACAAAGGACGCGGGATGTAAAAGAAGAGTTCCTCAGGGCGCACGTGGCTCTCGCGGGAGAAAGAGAGAGGGAAAGAGATTTATTTAATGCAGATATTGTTCAAAATGTTGCCCTCTTGCGGCAATGCAAGCATTACATCTAGCACTAACCTCATTAATTGCAGCTAGACATTGTTCTAGTGATATTTGGTGCACTGCATCTACGATTCGGTCTGTTAATTGCTCTCTTGAATTGATTGGCACCGTAAAGGATAACGTCAAGTGTTTACATATGTAAGGAACCTTGAAGAAGAAAGTTTATTCGGTGCCAATCGACTCAAGAGAGCAACTGACGATGAGAGATTGAATTTTTACGATCTTCCCTAAAATGGAGCAAAAACGAGCAAACCTCTAAAGGACTTCTTGTCTTAGTTTTTCGGTCCCCTGCACGCTCTTGAAGTTTTGCCATTTAAATTGGGGACACCCTGTATAATTTATAACATATTTAAAATTTTATGATTAGATTATACCAAATCCCGTACGTACCACAGATCCCAGATATAATTTCGATTTTTTTTTTTTTATCGCGAGATAGACGTGCAATTTTATGCAATCGAGAGATTCGTGCACTCGCGTCGATTGACGACATGCCGCTATGACGCACGCACGCAGTCTACATTCTTGCTCATAGAAGTCGCCACGATACTCGATTCATACCTTGCAGGAGTCAAGGCGATTCGTTGCGGCAAATCCATCCCGCTCCGAAAGCAACTTTTGCATCAATGCTCGTGTATATCGCGAGTGAAAGTATATCTCGCATTCCGCAAATGTTATACGAGCACGCGTCCACGCTATCGTGCTGATACCACGCGCGCGAATTAAGCTCTCCCTAATTTAATCGGAGATTCGTCGGAGAGGGAATAAAAGAAAAACGCACGCTGCGTTTAACGCGATCCGTGAAAAACGAGTTTTCGGGATTCGAAATCGAATATTCCTTCGTGGAAAAATCGAATGATCATTTTCCCAATTAGTAAATGATCAATGAAGAAGAATTTATCGGGACAAATTAAATCCCCCCTCCCCCTCCTCGAAATATAAAGGTGTTTTAAAGCATTTATTCATCAATTCGAATGACCAATTCATTTTCCCGCACTATTCTTAATTATTTTTTTATTTATTTATTAAAAAGAGATCCCTTTATTTAAAAAAAAGGGGGGGGGGAAGGAAAAGAACAGATCAAAATGCTGAGAGAAAAAATGAGAAAAGACAGACATTACAAATTACAAAAAAAAGAAGAAACAAATTTTTTGCGCTAAACATGTAAGTAAAACGTAATAGTAAAATTCATATACCGTATGTACGTACAGAGAAGTGTTTTGAATCAACCGAGACGCAAATGAAAATGCAACTGCATAAATAAATTAGACCGAATTAATGCGTTCGCAAAACATATTTTCGCACCTGTCTCCGGTGAAGATAACGGCTGATACGATGCCGACGCGCGATAGCGTCGCGTCGTGCCGCATTCCAACGCGTCCGCCATCGTCTCGCGGCGCAAAACCAGCCGATCGCGCACCTTTTGTCGGCAATAGGCAATTAATTCAACAGCAACACGGCGTTTAATCCTTGAGAGAGAGAGAGAGAGAGAGAGAGAGACCGTTTCACTTACATATCAATTATTAATTAAACATAAAACTATACGCGACAATTTCGACCAACGGCTCTTGTAAATCAATCGCCGACGAATACAACTTCCCCTTTCCTATCACTCCTCCAAAGCATCTTTATCGTACAAGTATATCTTTCAAATTAAATCTAAATTCTTGCTCCTTTCGCGTACTGATATATATATATATATATCAGTACGCGAAAAAATAGGAGTTCCATTTAAGAAATTAAAGGTGTCCTTGACTTGACCTTAACGATGCCATCCACCCGTACACCCCTTTTCTTTCAAAAACTAAGCATTTTAGAGAAAAACGTTTTGAACAAAAATTGTATGGTTTTGAGGGGAACATAAGATGGTGTCATTGGTTTGACCTTGGATGGCATCGTTAAGGTCAAGTCAAGGACACCTTTAATTTCTTAAATGGAACTCCTATTTTTTATTGCATATTCTTATAGCTTACCTCGAGAGCTTTCCAAAACGCTATAATAAAGTATTTTTTCATTAAGTACTTTTTGAGTTATTTTATATTTTAATCTGATATATTTTGATATAAAAAATAAAATATCTTGTAAAATACTTAATTTTCGATAATCTTACCGTAATACTTTTATGTACAGAATAATGAGACAAATCAAATTCAACGTTCTTTTCTATTAGAAAAGAAAAACGGTTTCTTACATTTCTCTAGATACAATACATACATATACATACGATATATCCCCTAACACAATTAATCATTGCGTTCTTAGCACAATTAATCATTGTCTCTACAGATTGTTGCTAATATCGAAATTTGCGAGATTTTAATCACGCGAATTCCCGAATTCATCTCATTCGATACACAAGACTGACTCTGGTTACTGAGATACCAGCATCACGTACGCGCGTGCGTGAGAGGCGAGCTGATATGAATGGAATGCGATGCTATTATCGGACTATACTCGCCGATAATAACTCGTTATGTCGCTCGAAAGATCGTAACTCCCAAAGACTCGCGTTCGAGAAAAACCGTATGAATATACAGCGCCTGAACGGAGGAATCGAATGCGTTTTCCTGGACACGCGCATTGTTCTAGGACGCGTCATCTCGCCTCGAGTGATCTCAATTTCCGCGCTCTTTGTAAGATAGATATACAATGTATCGCGCTTTATATTTTAAACGATTAATTTTTTACTCCAGGATGTCTATCCAAAGCATGTAAAAAGATTCTCTGAGAATTCCCTGATTTTTCAGGTAATTTGTTGAGAATTCCAGGTAAAATTAGAGAATTCTTACATGTGGAACTTCAATAATTTTTTTTGTATGTCTTCTTCTAACGCTTTTCACTCATACAAAGGAAAAATAAACCTCTTAAATTTGAAGTATTAAATTTAAAAATATATTGAAAAGAACTGAATGACTTTTGTAAGATAAGTATTTTCTATTTGCATGATATTTTCATTTTCTATCATTAATTATAAGAATTATAATAAAAAATGTGTACTCAGTATTGTGTCATCAGTATTTTTTCCTATGACAATGAACATACGATCAAAGAGAAAAATATATATTTATAATATATTTGAAATATAATTATACATATAATTCGCAATCACTGGCCAATCAAATTGCCGATGCTTGTAATATGAGAACAAAATTATCAAAGAGAGAATTTTTGAAAAACTTGTCCGAGTTCGAATAAAATTCTATGGGTAAATGTTTACATTAACTTACACCTCACGGATCGTTTTTACTTTTACATATATTATAGAGGGCACATTCCCAAGTAACACGCACTTTGAATTTTGCGGCGCTCTCTTCTGGTTCCACAGATATGCGATTTTAAAGTTTCACAGTTTTAATGCTTCTTCTGTTATAAAATAAGTAAAAATAATGTTTGTTTACCTTGTATTTGTGTAAAGCAGACGTGGAAAAAGTGTTTGTTTATATTTCCGGAAACGAAGCTCCTTGAATTTTTCCATTTTCCATGCGAAGCGAGGTTCAACGCAAACCTATGTATCTAGTTTCTTAATAGTGGAGCCCCCTCCCCACAGGAGGGGGAGCGGAACATACTGTCCCCACGCATATACTTTTTAATGCATAAATATAAAGTGTAAAGTTGTAAACCCATGTGAAACCTTACTTCGCATTGAAAAGTATATGCATGGAAACAGTATGTTCCGTCCCCCCTGCGGGGGGGCTCCACTATCGAAAGACTAGACATAGGTTTGCGTTGAATCTCGCTTTGCGTGGAGTAGCAATTGTGAAAAAGTATAATATACAATTTTTTATATTTTATTAAATGATACTTATTTTATAAATCATTTGTATAAGGATATACATCTGCCATAATATTAAAAAATTCATCAATACGTTTATCATAATTAAATTGACGTTTAAATAAAAACTCGTAAAGAAAAGAAATTCTTAGCGAAAATATATTGACAGTGACGCAAATGTAAAAAAAAAAAACATAAACACGCAAGTAAGATATAGTGAAAAGATCATAGAAATAAATTTGAAAATTATGATACTTCAAAATCGTATATCCCTGAAACGAGAAGAGAGCGCCACAAAATTCAAAATGCGTGTTACTTAGCAATGCGCCCTCTATAATATATGTATGTAAAAATGAAAACGATCCGTAAGATGTAAGTTAATGTAAACATTTATCATTCTATGAGAATTCCGTGATTTTTCAAGATAAAAACGAAATTCCTGAGAATTCCCTGATTTTTCAAGATAAAAACGAAATTCCTGAGAATTTACTGATTTTTCAAGATAAAAACGAAATTCCTGAGAATTCCCTGATTTTTCAAGATAAAAACGAAATTCCGGAGAATTCCCTGATTTTTCAAGATAAAAACGAAATTCCGGAGAATTTCCTGATTTTTCAAGATAAAAACGAAATTCCGGAGAATTCCCTGATTTTTCAAGATAAAAACGAAATTCCGGAGAATTCCCTGATTTTTCAAGATAAAAATGAAATTCCTGAGAATTCCAGGTTTTCTAGGTTTTTCCAGGGAATAGACACCCGGTATTCTTCATCGGAATAAAAATTGTATCCCGAATAACAGAATACGAAATAATCATAATACAATATCTTTCCAATATTCCTCTTTGATATTGCGCGGAATCAACTTTTAACATTGGCAACGTATTTCAATATTGATTCGATTCGAATATGATTTGATGACGATAAACGAACAAACGATTCTTGAAATTATTGACACTTTATCTATAAAGGAGTAGTTGTCACTCGAGTTTCTATCTTAATGTCTATCGCGCATTGTTAGAAACGGTTACACGTCCCCACTATTATCCATCATATAAACACTTCAATGTAACTTGGATCGTTTGATATATACATTGATCGCGACAATAGAATACAACAACCTACGTATAATAATTTCCGACATATTGTTATCTCTCCGACACATTAGAATTGTCGTCGCGCAAGTTGTAACATACGCTCAACAAGTGATGCAAAATAAGAATGAAAATGTTCTGAGAATATTCTCTGAGAACAATCTATGGGAACGGCAATTGTCTGAACATTCTCTCGAGGGAGAGAATATTCCGAGTATGTTTCATGAATATTGTAAAAAATGTTCTTCGAGAATATAATTTGTACATGAATATTTTTTTATGCCGAACGTTCTCTGAATCTTCTTACTCGCAGATTCTAACCTGTAGACAATCTTTTCTGAATAAGAATTTTGACACGAAAAAAAAAAAAAAATCAACTCAATTTCCAACATTGTTAAATATCCGGGCCATTCAATCTCTCGTCGAATTAAAATACAGTTAATTCGAATACTCGATATTAAATATTCTTAGAACTGGTCAATACTTAAAAAGTATTCTCTTATCTGCATTTTCGTTGACCGATAAGTAACCAAGGACATGATCGAGTTTTCTTCCATTTTCATCGACATCCATAAATATCCGATGCATTCTCGACAAGGCCGCGATCTATGAACGTTATCAAGATTTTTCCGATATCTCCCCATTCAAGAAAACAGTTTTATCAGGTAGCGCGACGCGTTACAAAAGAGTTGATCCGACCGTCCTCGACGATAAGGACGATTCTCGGATCCGTCAATTAATTTATAGCGTATTATGCATTTACCGCGTGCCTTTCGGTAGATAGATTAAAGAGCAACGCACTTCTGTTATTCGATAGACGAGCTCACTGACTGCTCGCTATTGTCAGATATGGCGATCGGTTACACAGGGTATTTCTAAAATCTGATCCCACCCCTGGATCTCGGAAACAGCTTTAAATATGGAAAAATGTTCCAGACAAAAGTTAATCAATTAGTGTAAAGAAAAAAACAAATAATTGTTTAAAAAAATTTATTAATAAATAATTACATACATTTTCTTAAAAACAATCTTTTTTTTTTATACTAATTGATTTGTCTCATTATCCTGAACATAAAAGTATTACGGTAAGATTATCGAAAACTAAATATTTTACGAGATATTTTAATTTTTATATCAAAATATGTCAGATTAAAATATAAAATAACTCAAAAAGTACTTAATAAAAAAAATACTTTATTATAGTATTTTGAAAAGCTCTCGAGATAAGCTACAAGAATATGCAATAAAAAATAGGCGGTTCCATTTAAAAAATTAAAGGTGATCTTCACGTGACCTTCACGCAACTATTCAAGGTCAAATTAATGACACCACCTTATGTCCCCCTCGAAACCATACAACTTTTGTCTGAAACATTTTTCCATATTTAAAGCCATTTCCGAGATCCAGGGATGGAATCAGGCTTTAGAGATACCCTGTATTTACATTCGTGAAAGTGAACAAAACTTGATAATAATACTGATAATTATAATAAAAGATCAATCTTTTGTTATATAATATTTTAATTGGAACTTATAAAAGAATTAAAAATATCGCTATACATACGCTTTTTTAATTTTTTGCACAAAAAAGATTAATTTCTGTCCAAGTATTTTGTTGCCAATATACAGGGTGTTTCAGGTCAAATCAAAGAAACTTCAGGATCTTATAAGAAATTAAATTTGGAACAAAAAAATTCCTATAACAGAGTGTCTATTCAAATTTTGTAAAGAAATTCCCTGATCTTCCAAGTATTTTTAAAATTCCAGCTAAAAAAATATTTAAAACACTTTTTGACGCAATTTTCTAAAAAAAGTTTGATTATTGTACGCGTTTTCTAATGTTTTCCATTCATACGAAGGAAAAACAAAATCACTTAAGCTTCAAGTGTTAGATTTACAAATGCATTGAAAAAACTGAATAGCTTTTATTAAAAGATAAAATTTTTAACTTGAATAATATTTTCATTTTTTATTATTAAAAATTAAAATAAAAAATACTACATATTCAATGTTTTGTTAAGACAGTGAATATCTAAATAGAGATAGATTATCAAAGAGAAATTTTTTTCAACAAATTTCCCGAGTCCCAATTACTTTCCATGAGAATTCTCTGATTTTTCCAGATACACAAAAATTCTCTGAGAATTCCAGGTTTTTCATGTTTTTCCAGGGAGTAAACACATACTGTGTAAACATAGGTCCGGAAAAGTTTCGTTAAAAATTTATACAATAGCTAATAAACTTCCTGTAAGTAATTAGTTATGATGAAAATTTAATAAGAATATTTTGCACTTGCGATATTTGCACTACGAATTTATTGTTTACACGAAGAAAGACTGGTATTTTCAAGCTTCTGCTTTTTTTTCGTTATTTTGAGTTTATCTTCTTTTGAACACCTTATCGGAATAAAATAAAACTAGTGTAATTTAGTTTGTTATTTAATTACTCGTCAGATTGATTTCGTAATTTTTTTCAAATGGATAAAGGATTTTGAAGTTATTTTTAAAAACCATCGAAAAAGCGTGATTTTACGAAGTTTATTAGCTATAACCTTTTAACAAAACGTTTCCGGATCTATGTTTATACAAAAACTTATTTATTCCAAATTCAATTTCCTATAAGATCCTGAAGTATCATTGACCTGGAACACCCTGTATATGAATACTAATAACATAGATATTTTTAAATGTAACTTCAAAGAAAATATTTAACAAAACTCATACTATACTCGATATTATATATGAGGATATTGATAGCTATTTACGATTTAAGAATCCGTAATCACGCGAGGCAGAGATCGGAATCCCTTTCACGTCGGGAATGCGTATATAACCCTTGCCATACGATGCTCTTTCGGAGAAATCGGAGAATCCGATACCCCGGAGCATTCCACCGAGATAATTGTCGGGTGGTGCTATATTGAGTCTTCCTGAGAAGACTTCCTTATCACGAAGACGCGGCGGAACGTCAAAACAGCGTGGGGACTATCTTTGACCGAGAGCACGTCGAGTGCGAAGATCATCGCACAGTAGCCTTCTTATATTACCGGGAATTTAATGCGATAGATGCGTCACGGCCGTACAGGAATAGAATCATGATAAAAGATAACGTGTCGTCGGTTGTCGACGTATATAGTATCAATGTCAGTGACTACAATACTTTGATTATCGAAACGATAATTTCTCTCTCTCTCTCTCTCTCTCTCTGTCCATCACAATTCATTTTCCTACATAAATCCTGTATAAATATGCAACGGATTAAAAGAACTAAAGATCGAACAAAAATACTAATATTTTTGTCGAGATTATTATTTTTTTTCCATTACTCGTTATTTTATTATTTACATGTATTATCGATCAGTATCGACACAATTGTTCGACGAACAAATAGCGACTCCTTATCTGGATCGTATTATGATGATTTCGAACAGAAAGAAAATACAAATGTGTTATGCCTTATATACAGGGTGTAACAGAGCGCCCGTATCAGCAGTTTTTTTTTTTTTTTAGGAAAACAACGCATTTTCGTGAAAAATGTTTCCTGCAAAAGTTGCAGAGCTCTAAATGGCGCATTATGTAATAATACTAGTATGACCTTGAATAGCACCGTCAAGGTCATATAAAATTCACTTTGAATTTTTTAAATGGAAACCCCTATTTTTATTGCATATTCTTATAGCTTATGTCGAGAGCTTTTCAAAACATTATAATAAAGTATTTTTTTATTAAGTACTTTTTGAGTTATTTTATATTTTAATCTGCCATATTTTGATATAAAAAATAAAATATTTCCTAAAATATTTTCGATAATCTTACCGTAATACTTTTATGTACAGAATAATGAGACAAATCAATTAGTATAAAAAAATAATTGTTTTTAAGAAAATTATTTACAATGTATTTTTTTAAACAATTATTTGTTTTTTTTCCCCGCTAATTGATTTGTCTCATTATTCTGTACATAAAAGTATTACGGTTAGGTTAGATTAGATTGAAGAAGGTTAGGTTAGGTAGAAGATTATCGAAAACTAAATATTTTACGAAATATTTAATTTTTTTATATCAAAATATGTCAGATTAAAATATAAAATAACTCAAAAAGTACTTAATGAAAAAAAACTTTATTATAGTGTTTTCGAAAGCTCTCGAGGTAAGCTACAAGAATATGTAATGAAAAATATGGGATTAGGTTAGGTTTAAAAAATTTACAAAATTCAAAGTGATTTTTATATGACCTTGACGGTACTATTCAAGGTCATACTAATATTATTATATAATGCGCCACTTAGAGCTCTACAACTTTTGCACGAAATATTTTTCACGAAAATGCGCTGTTTCCTCAACAAAAAAAAAAAAAAAAAAACTGCTGATACGGGCTCTCTGTTACACCCTGTATATAATAATCTTCATTTTCGAGGGATGCGATTCGTGGAATTACCGAAAATCACTCTCGCGAAGTAAGGGAAGGGCTTTCGAAAGTGCACATTCGCGGGTAAACAGTAGCCGTATCCGAATCTGGAGTACGAGATATTCGATTGCTTGTTATCGCGGAATGATAACGTCTCGATAATCGCGCCTCTCGCATTCCTACCTCGATAAGATAAGCGATTGACTCGTGACTCAATTTTGCTCGCTCGCCGATCCAATCCACGTATATATTATTATGCATAAAAAAATGTCGTAGTATACAACAGATATCACGAGCGACAAAAATCGACACGATCCTTTCAAAATACGCGAGTATCGTGCTTACCAGTTTCAAGAGCATAGTTTAAAGCGCGCTTAATACTTTGATAAAGTCAATTGGCGACAAATTACACCGAGATATACCATATAAAACGACTCGATGAATGTCATCGTCAGGATATCCATCCTACTCACCACGTTGCCAATGATATAATTTCCCTGACGTAGGACGTCGAACTCGAGAGTCTGCGTTCCCCACGCGCGGGCCTCTATAAGGCCCACGCAACGGCAGACGCAACGCATCTAAGGTCAATCTCCAGAGGTTAAACCGTTGGGAAAGTTTAGTGTACAAAGTTGTGGATTATTAGCCGCTACTATTTTAATGCACGAATTTGCATAAAGATTTCTAATCGGCCGTTTTTACCTTGCAATTTTAAAGCAAAACCACGTCACATGCGTGTGTCCATGATAATTTGACACGTTATTCCATATTAATTGACATTTAAACAAAATAATGATAAATATTAATTTTTGAAGATTACTCAAGACAAATGTCTAGTTTAATGAATAATTTTTATTTATCTTCGTATATCACTACTGCGTAATGTCACTGCAAACATTATTAATGCGTAATATATTTTATGCGCTGAAAAAGATTCCGGTATCTAAATATTTGAAAAAAAAAAATAAAAAGAGAAAGATTTCAAGATTTCAAGATTTTGAAAAATCCGATAGATTCGTAATTTTATCACGGATGCTTCACGGAGTCTATACATACGTCTGACGATTAAACAAACTCTAAATTGACGAAAATTCATTGCTATTGCAAATTTTCCCCTGACGACACTCGGTAAAAGCAAAAAGGAGCAAAAACTTTATTTTCTTTTTGCATATCTAACGAGACCACGCTCTTGACGTTCCAAAATTCCAAGCTGCAGAGAGAGAGAGAGAGAGAGAGAGAGAGAGAGAGAGAGAGAGAGAACATGACGTACTATAAAGAGAGAAGCATTAAGACAGAAGCGCATCACAAAGAGAGTTCGAGAAAGAGAGAAAGGAGAAAATGAAGAGAAAAGAAAAGGCGGAGGAGCTGAAGAGAGAAAGAGGATTGCGAGAGTGCGTCGCAGAGAAGCGTGAAATTCCGTCGAAGCTCTAAAAATAGTCGCTTAAAAAAAAAAAAAAAAGAGAAGAATAACACGAGTACGCGTATATCTGGTCCCCGAGTAAAAGCGTAGGCCTATTTATGTATCGTCCGGTAGAGATGGAATTCCGATCCCTTCGTATGGTCGTTAACATTGTTTGTCCCTGGAGAAGGAGAGCTGTAGGAATGTGAGAAGCCACGCCAGCATAAACGGCATGCAGAAGCGCGGCGGCCGGTCTTTCGCGTTTAATATACCGAATCGAAATTCTCGCGAATGAAATGACAAAGCGGTCCGGGGTATTTTGGGAAAAAATAAAAAAAAAAGAAGAAGAAAACATCTCGAAACACCAAGTCGCGAAAAGAAAGCTTTTAGCCGAGCGATCCTTCCTTTTTACGCACGCAGACAGCAAGATATTGAACCGTGTCTTTGAATAATCGGTAAAAAAAAAAAAAAAAAAAATTATACACTGTAATTACATCGTATATTTTTTATAACAGGGTGTCTATCCAAAGCTTGTGAAAAAATTCTCTGAGAATTCCCTGATTTTTCAGGTAATTTGAAGGAATCCAAAATTCCAGATAAAATTAGAGAATCTTTAGATAAAACTTTTTGAAACAAGTTTTTTTTTTATACATTTTCTAATAATTTTCGCTTATACAAAGAAAAATAAACTACTTAAATATTAAATTTAAAAATGTGCCGAAAAGAACTGAATGACTTTTTTAAGATAAGCAATTTCGATTTGCAATATTTTCATTTTCTATCATTAATTATAAGAATTACGATAAAAAATGTGTACGCAATATTTTTTGCTACAACAATAAACGTATAATCAGAAAGAGAAAGATATATATTTAAGACACAATCATTGGCCAATCAGATTGCCGATGCTTGCGCAATATAAGAATAAAATGATCAAAGAGAGAATTTTTAAAAAAATGTCCTGAATTCGAATAAAATTCCATGAGAATTCCCTGATTTTTCGGGTAATTTGGAGGAATCCAAAATTCCAGGTAAAATTAGAGAATCTTTAGATGAAACTTTTTGAAACAAGTTTTTTTTTTATACATTTTCTAATAATTTTCGCTTATACAAAGAAAAATAAACTACTTAAATATTAAATTTAAAAATGTGCCGAAAAGAACTGAATGACTTTTTTAAGATAAGCAATTTCGATTTGCAATATTTTCATTTTCTATCATTAATTATAAGAATTACGATAAAAAATGTGTACGCAATATTTTTTGCTACAACAATAAACGTATAATCAGAAAGAGAAAGATATATATTTAAGACACAATCATTGGCCAATCAGATTGCCGATGCTTGCGCAATATAAGAATAAAATGATCAAAAAGAGAATTTTTAAAAAAATTTCCTGGATTCGAATAAAATTCCATGAGAATTCCTTAATTTTTCAAGACACAAACGAAATCCTTGAGAATTCCAGGTTTTCTAGATTTTTCCAGAAAGTATTGACAATCTGTTTTTAGAAAAAATAAAAATTTCTGGACATGAATTTGCACGCGCATGTATTTATAAATTATTATTATATAATTTGTATTCACTCATACACAGATTACATCGGATTAAATATAGATAATTGGTAAACTGTAGGAATAAAGTGAACGAGTTAGAAAGGAAAGTAAGAGCAACGAAGAAACGTGGGAATTGTGATAAGAACAGAGTTTTAGCCGATGAGCGAGTCAAACTTTCTTTCCGCCCCGGTATATGGGAATTTCGCGGGGCATACTCTCAGCGTTCACCTCCTGAGAAAGATAAAAAATAATTGTGCGGGGCCCCGGGAAGAGTCGAGCGTGCAAAAAGGTGTACACTTACTGGCACGAGTAAATTTGTGAGAAGAGCGAGCGGGTCAATTTCGAAGCTTGAAAAATCTCGAAAATCGTATATAATATAATAACTTCGTCGACGAGAGGAGCTATCGACGCTATCTTGTATATCACTTAAAATTAACCGAATAACAAATTAAAAAAATATAACTATTTCTTAGTGTTTATATAAAAACGTTACAATTTTTAAGCAACAAACTTAAAAAAATCCCTCATCCTCCGATATTATTCGATGGTCCATATTTTTTTGATTGAGATCCTGATTTTAGTATCTTCGGGGGGTGGGGGGGGGGATGAAACTGGGAATTTAAAAATTCCGCCGACAGCGGAAATAAAGGATTATACGAGCATCTCCGGCGACGCGAGAGTGGAGCATCATCTCGACGAGTTTAGAGAAGTGACGAACGGTAGCATATATATCCGCTCGTTCCGGCTCCATCGTACGCTCCCGGCAATCCTCGTGACTCCTCGTGCGTCACTTTGTGGACCGCCTGGGGGCCCTACGCGAGCGTAACACGGTAGCCACTATAGCCAAAAGGGTCCCATGGTGCGAGTTACGCGAAACTCAGAGAAAGAGAGACAAGTGGAAAAATAAAGAAAGAGGGACAGGAAGGACAGACAGACAGACAGACAGACAGAGAGAGAGAGAGAGAGAGAGAGAGAGAGAGAGAGAGAGAGAGAGAGAGAGAGAGAGAAGAAGAAGAAGAAGAAGAAGAAGAAGAAGAAGAAGAAGAAGAAAAGGAAGGGGAACCGGGAGAATGTCTCAGACTGGGGCAGGAGAGAGGAAGAAAGAGCGAGAAATGTCCGACGGGGACCACAGAAGGACAACAGAAATCCGGGGGGGGGGGAATGGAGTGGGGGGTGGGGGGGAGAGAGAACCGGCATCTCTTCTTCGTGATGCATCGAGGCTCGAAAGAACGGCGTTAAGGCCCCCCGTTTCCCCCTCCCTCTCGACGCCACGTAGTACGCTCGGTTCCCCTGACCCCACCGCTAACCGCGGAACGGCTGGACCCCCTTCTCGACGAGGGGGAGGAGGCCGAGGCGTGGAGGGGGGGGAGCCTATGGCGAGCAACGGTGGCGGAGGGCCGGTGAAGGGGGAAGGAGGCAATTCGAGGGGATGGGAGACATTCCAATCTCTCGTGGCAAGGCTTGCTTGCTTGCTTGCTTGCCTGCCTGCCTGCCTGCCTGCCTGCCTCACCGTCCCTCGCTCGCTTGTCTGCTGCTTCGCCGCTTGCCAAGTCACCGTCTTAAAGCCGTCTCTCACGGAGTGCCACACGAATCATCTCGTAACCCTATGTAAGAATATCTCCTCGACGCTATCCGGCCAATCCATTTTTATTTCGAAACCAACAATCATTCGCGTGATACAGTGAAATGAATATATAATTAATGAAACATTTTTTGGAGAAGCACAAAAGAAAGGTCCCCCCCCCCAAAAAAAAAAAATATATATTTCTATCTCTAAAGTTACGAACAAGCCTTAAATAATTAAGAAATCTTTCAATATTATTTCCATTATAAAATAAAATTAATATTATTAATAATAAATAGTAATGACGAATTATTATTAATAAAATTATATTATTAATAATAAATAATAATAAATAATTATATATTAATAAAATTAAATAATAATGTGTTTCAAAGTGAGTAATGTCATCGATAATGCAAATGCCATATATATTTGTATATGTACGCATACATCTCGTGCAGATAATACGTTCCGATTATTACGCGTAAGATCATTTTTTTCATGATAGCCGATTACAATGTTGCCGAGAATCAAAGTGGCACGCAGCAGATAAATGTATCCAAGTATATGCTTTTAATAAGCGCGAGAAAAAGAAACGAGGAGCACAATGTAACGTAGCATATATATATATATATATATATGTGTGTGTGTGTGTGTGTGTGTGTGTGTGTGTGTGTGTGTGTACGCCATGCTGCAGATCCAGTTGCAAAGAACGCGACTCGGCTTTCACATTTATCGAATTCCAACCGTTCGTTCGTTCTCTCCACGAGTTCGCCTACCATGATACCGCGAATCCGTTTCGAACTGATTTTACGAAGCCGACGAGATTACGTTATTGTTGCCCGTATGGTCGATGATAGGCGGAATAGCGAGAAAGAAGGAATACGCCGAGTGTCTCTCTCTCTCTCTCTCTCTCGTAAAATGACAATGGAATATATACGGTCTTTCAATAATCATATTTGTAGTCATATTTGAAGATATTTCAATTTTATCAAGAATATTTTCTATAAAAATAAGATTCTACGATTTCCTGCAAAGATCCAGGATGCTTTGCGCATTCATATCATCAGAGTATATTTTTAAAAGATACGTGCGCTCGCAATAAATATATACATATATATATATTTAAAAGAGCATTCTCTTTTTCTAAAACTTGTATTTATATATTTCTCGTTTCTGATTGTTATTATTTGAAAAATAGAGAGAGAGAGAGAGAGAGAGAGAGAGAGAGAGAATATATCAGATTAAAATATAAAATAATTAAAAAAGCACTTAATGTAAAAATACTTTATTACAGTGTTTTGAAAAGCTCTCGAGGTAAGCTACAAGAATATGTAATGAAAAATAGGGGGTTCCATTTAAAAAATTCAAAGTGATTTTTATACGACCTTGACGGTGCTATTCAAGGTCATACTAATATCGTTATATAATGCGCCACTTAGAGCTCTACAACTTTTGCACGAAACATTTTTCACGAAAATGCTTTGTTTCCTCAAAAAACTACTGATACGGACGCTGTACACCCTGTATTTATAATATATTTGAAACATATGATTCAATGATTGGCCAATCAGATTCTCGATGCATGCAATATGAGAATAAAATGATCAAAGAGAAAATTTTTTCAAAAAATCTCTCTAAGTTCGAATAAAATTTCATGAGAATTCCCTTAATTTTTCAAAGTAAAAACGAAATTCCTGTGAATTCCAGATTTTCTAGATTTTTCCAAAAAGTAGACATCCTGATCTACGCATATTCATCTCGTCCAAAGTTTCTATTATGATAGAAATGTCATATCGTTTTTTATCTCTCACGTAAAAGAAAACAGAATATATGAATAATCAAACTATAAATATATGCAAATAATTATTAACGCGATTCGTTCATTGGCGATTAGACTGGCGGCATTTCGCAAAAATCATCAACGATCAGTAGTCGATGACGATGTCAATGACTTTGAGACTTGGGATTCGAACCGTTATGAGGCACACACATGTACACATCGTCGCGTGTAACTTCTCTTGAATTTCGCGGTTAATTCGAGAATAATCCAGCGAATAAATAATCTCATGTCGTGTAATCATCTCGGTGCATTCGTACACGTGCGCAATCGTCATTGTCGGTTCCGAAGCTGGATGGGCCACATCACGCCACATTGCTGCCTTGTTTCGAAAGCAAGAGCGAGCCGGTTCCTATTTGTAGACGGTCGCATCGCACGTTTCCCGTTTCCTCGTTGGTCCCACGAACGCTCGAGAAGCGGATCATTGAGCCTGGTCAGTGACGAGGAAACGCGTAGCCGTCAACCTCCGAAACTCCCGCGATCAATCCCCTCTAGACGCGCGCGCATCGGGAAGGATTTCGAGAATCGATAGAATAGCGTGCGATTGACGACAAGATTGTCAGTCAACTTCTTTTATATTTGAACAAAAATACACACACACGGTACGTAAAATGCTCTCCATAATCTTTTTTTTAAAGCTTTTAAAATTTTCAAGTTTCTGATGACGATATAACAACCGTTGTAAAAGTCACCTATTCGTGCCACACCGCGATTGCGCGATTGGCAATCCACAGCTGTTGGAGAGTTCCCGGAATTCTTTCGCCATAAATAAATAAATGAAGTTCAATTGGGAAACGCGTTCGAACGCGTTCGAACACATTCGTACGCACGCGGGCGATTCACGCTGGCGGCCGTATCGAGACGACGGTGGCGGGAGACGCGAGTTGAAACATCAAGCGGGAAACGAGTCTCGTGGCGGGAAAAAAAACATACGCGCCGGTTAAAAGAATGAAATTCCCCGGCTTCGATCGATCGATCGATCGATCGAAGCCGGGGATGAACGGACAGACGGAACCAACGGGGGGGGGGGGGGAAGTCCGGCGCGCGCACCTGCGCTTTCGAATGAGATCCGCGAACCGTATGATTTACGGCATCGAGACATTCGCAGTTTCCTCCGGTGTCATAATCGGTTTTGTATCTGTCCGCGCGAGAGTGCCCGACGAGCGCGATACGGGCCGTGCGGGCAAAAATAAATGGCAATTAACATTCCTCTCGCATCTCGCTGCCTCTCGACGGGGCATCACGGGGAGAGACGAGAGAAAGAGGAAAGGGGGAAGAAGAAAGAGGATCGAGAGAAAGAGTGACGAGAGGAGGGGGAGAGAGAAAAATAGAGAGGGGGGAAAGAAGGAGGAGGAGGAGGAGAGGGGGGGAGCGAGCGAGAGAGAGAGAGGGGGGGGATGCTGCGGAGCATCCGGATGAGGCCCGCAGCACGCGGTGAGAAGGTAGATGATAGAGGAGAAAGGAGGGGAGAGGGGATGGGAGGAGGAGAGGGCAGGGTAGGCGCGCGGGAAACGGGGCCCGTGCACTTCTAGGAGCTTTGCCGGCAAAGCTGAGGTTCTTCCGCTCGAGGAGGGGTGGATAGGGGGGGGGGGGCGAGGGGGAAAAGTCAGATTCGAACCGGGCACACGTTCTCGCGTTGCAACGCACGGAATTATCCATGGAATTCCTGGATCGCGAGGTCGCCCGCCCCCCCCCCCCCAACCTTCGACGAGTCTTTCTCTCTCAGATAGTACGACGATACTGCGATACTAACCCAATATCGATACTTTCACTTCGAATACTTTAGTATCGATATTACCGAATAAAACGAGATCGAACGATCGAGTAATTGTGTGTCGCTGAGTTAATATTGTCCGATGATAAAAAAAAAGGGGAGAGAAATAATTATTAATTTTTACAAAAATTAATTGCAATCAATTGCATCGTACGTATACATATATATATATATATAATTGAGTATACAATTGTTACTCTATAGCTTTTATTATGAATGAATAATTTTACATCACAATTATTCTAGGCATGAAAAAAATATTGCATCATCAATAAGGCCATAAATGTTGTTGCCTTTTCTCGACCACTGTCACCTTATCTTCACGATTACCTTGCTTCATTCGAAGCATCGGAAAAGATATTACTAAAAAGGGACATTGACACGTTTTCCTTACAATTACAAGCATCGCGGTGCGAGGTTAAGCATGACGATTTTTTTTTCAATTCTTTATTCTTGGTCTCGGAATGCTCGGGAATGACGAGGAAATTACGAATTCAGCAACAATGAAACGCGCACGAACGTGAGACAGATTTATGGTTTAGTAATTATTCATTACTCGAAGATGGGTTTTGTTAATCATTCATCGAACATAGACACGATACCGCTAGACGTTAAGATGCTAATTAAGTTTCGCAAAACGATTAGTTTCAAGAACAAATAATTTTCAAGTTCAAATAATATATTTGTGTGTGTATACAAGATGTTCCAGGTCAGGTCAATGAAACTTCAGGCTCCTATGGGAAATTAAATTTGGAATAAAAAAATTCCTATGAACGTAGATCCGAAAGCGCTTCGTTGAAAAGTTATAGCTAATAAACTCTCTGTAAGTAATTGATTATGATCAAAATTTTAATAAGAGCATTTTCACGTTTGCATTTGCAATGTTTACACTGCGAATGTAGTGTTTACACAAAAACCATCGAAAGGTGATTTTTTTTTTTTTTTTTTTTTTTTTAATGCCTTATTAGAATTAAATGAAACTGGTGTTATTGAGTTTGTTATTTAATTACCTATCAGATTTATTTCGTTACTGTTTTTCAAACGAACGAAGGATTTTGAAGTTATTTTAAAAAATCATCAAAAAAATGTATTTTTCCAAGTTTATTAGCTATAATTTTTTAATGAAGCGTTTCCGGACTTGTGTTTATAGGAATTTTTAAATTCCAATTTCTTGTAAAACCCTAAAGTTTCATTGACTCGACCTGGAACATTCTGTATAACCAATAATAGATATTTACACCTCTATCGAGCTGCCCCCATCACTCCCCCAAAAATAAAAAAACAAATATCGCGCCATTATGAGCTATTTATGAGCTTTCATATCTTGCAAATTAAAAATTTTGAGCTTGTTGCACTGGGCAGAAATTTAATACCCTTTGTGGGGGGGGGGGGGGTTAGTCGATATCGACTCAGCCCCCTTACTACTTAAAAATACAAATATTCAATTAATCTTTACGACAGAATTAGGAGCTATTTATGAACTTTCAAACTAATATAGTTTTTTGAGCTCATCCCCTTAATTCATAAAACCACATCTCCCTGGCACAAGAGAGAACTATACTTAAAATGAAGAAAATTAACTATTTTCCGACTAAATATTGTTTATCATCGATTTATGAGCTCGCAAAATACGCGAATTTCGATTATTGAGCTGCAACCCCCTTTATAATAAAACCACCCCACATCTCTCCGGTACACGAGAGAACTATTTTTAAAACGAAGGAAATTAATTATCGTCCATTACAAATGTGGGAGATGTGGGGTAGTTTTATTGTAAAAGGGTTGCAGCTCAATAATCGAAACTCGCGTATTTTGCAAGCTCATAAATCGATTAACAATATTTAGTCGGACAATAATTAATTTCCTTCATTTTAAGTATAGTTCTCTCTTGTGCCGGGGAACTGTGGGGTGGTTTTATTGTAAAGGGATTGCAGCTCAATAATCGAAATTTGTGCATTTTGCGAGCTCATAAATCGATTAACAATATTTAATCGGACAATAATTAATTTCCTTCATTTTAAGTATAGTTCTGTCTTGTGCCGAGAAGATGTGGGGTGGTTTTATTGTAAAGGAGTTGCAGCTCAATAATCGAAATTCGCGTATTTTGCAAGCTCATAAATCGATAAACAATATTTAGTCGGAAAATAGTTAGTTTCCTTCATTTTAAGTACAGTTCTCTCTTGTGCCAGGGAGATGTGGTTTTATGAATTAAGGGGATGAGCTCAAAAATTAAAACTATATTAGTTTGAAAGTTCATAAATAGCTCATAATTCTGCCGTAAAGATTAATTGAATATTTGTATTTTTAAGTAGTAAGGGGCTGAGTCGATATCGACTCAGCCCCCCCCCCCCACACAAAAGGTATTAAATTTCTGACCAGTACAACGAGCTCAAAATTTTTAATTTGCAGGATATGAAAGCTCATAAATAGCTCATAATGGCGCGCTATTTGTTTTTTATTTTTGCAAGGTGGGGCGTCCAGCCCAATAGGGGTGATATTTACATTAAACCTGTTCATTACAAAAATTATTCTCGATGTTATTTAATATTTTCGCATTCTTTGAATAATTTTCGTTATGCTATTAAAAATTTCGGTACAACGGTAGTAATTGAAAATGAAGAAATCGATTGTAGAATGGCGTAACTTTCAATAAAATCCTCCAATCAAGGTTAATCGTGGCGTCTTCGCAAATTGATATCTAAACTTTCGAAATTCCTGAAGGTTACGTCACAAATCCTCTCACGAGCGCGGCCGGTCATCGTTGGAATACAGAAAGTCATCGTAAAGACGTTGTTCGCGATACAAGATCTTTAAATTGCATTTCATTTCCTATATCTATACGCGATACGTGTGAATCTTTTATGCGATAAATTTACGCATGGACAAGTTAAATCGTAAAAATATAAGAATATCACACAAGACGCGGATTAATTATCAGCCTACCGTTTGATTAATCTCAAAAAATATATCATTTGCCTCGTATTGAAAATTACGAATCGTAAATTTTAGAAATGCCAACAATGTCGTAAATTAAAGAAACATATAACATCGCTAAGTATAAAAAGTCGACCAAAATATGGCACTCCCGTCCCGATCATAAATTTACACAGAGTTGTGCGTCGACTCAGATATCGTTCATTTATCATGCTGCATAAAATTGTCACGTGCAGATTCACGAGTGGAATCTACGCCTTTCGCAATGTTTTAACGTTACATGCAAATCGAGTCGTCGAATATCGATACCAAGAGAACCATCTATTAACGAATGAGATCCATCTTCGACACAAGCTACGTAACCGGTACGTATTAATCATGATAATAATACGCGGACTTTCACGCACGTTACGTTTAGGGCAATCGAGCGGGGATATTTTTGTGCTGAAAATTTCGCAGAGCTCATGCATCGTGGCGCCGAGTCGCGATGAGACGTTACTGGTCCGCGGCTTATCCGTCTCTCCGCTCGATGAGCGCGGAGAGTCTCGCGCGAGAAGAGACGAAGGGAGTGCGCGAGAAGGAGTGAGAGAAGGGGGGAAGAAGACGGGCGGAAGAGAGGGCTATTTGCATCGGAATGCAAACCCCGGCTCTCCGCGTTACGCTCGCGAGAGCGCGCGCGCGAAACACGTACGCATGATGCACGCACGCATCGTACGCATATGACGCGTGAAACTCCCAAGGAAGGAAACAGCGAGTTTCCTCTAATGCCTCAAGTGCCAAGCACGTGAAAATACTCTCATTGTCAGATATGAAATGGTGTTGCGATTTCGCGTGCAGAAGATAAAATTTAATTTTTCCGCGGAAAAATTTGCCGAACAAACGATGAGATTCGTTAATAGAATCATATAAGTTTATAGAAAATTGGAGCTGAGATTGAACAGAAAATATAACAATTGAGTAATCTCAGCAATATAAGTTGATACTCTTCCCTTTTTTTTTCTAAAGCTACAACGAACCTATATACAGGGTGTTTATCTAAAGCTTGTGAAAAAAAAATTCACTAAAAATTCTCTGATTTTTTCAGGTAATTTGTTCAAAACTCCAGGTAAAATTAGAGAACTTTTAGATGGAATTTTTTAAAATAAATTTTTTATTGTATGCGCTCTTCACTCATACAAAAAAAAAAAAAAAAAAAAAATATCACTAAAATTTTAAATATTAAATTTAAAAATGTATTGAAAAAAAAAAACTGAATGAGTTTTGTAAGATAAGCATTTTTCATTCGCATAATATTTTCATTCTCTATCATTAATTGTAAGAAGTACAATAAAAAATGTGTACTCAGTATTGTGTGTTCAATATTTTTTGCTATGACAATGAATATACAATTCACAATTATTTGCCAATCAGATCGACGATGCTTGCGATATAAGAACAGAATGATCAAAAAAAGAATTCTTGAAAAAATTCTATAAGAATTCGCTGATTTTTCAAGGTAAAAATGAAATCCTAACCTAAAAATTTCAGTTTTTTTTTTTAGATTTTTGCGCAGACTACCTTTTGCTAGACACCTTGTACATATATTATAATACTGAAAGATACAATTATCGATTACTCGTAAAAATATTTTTCTAATCAAACAATCACATGGTTGAAAGGGCGTGTGTAAATCTTAAAAATTATTATAAAATTTAAAAGAAAAAGTGTAGATATTTTATTTACTAGTTTGGAAAAAAGAATAGAGAAAAATATTGTACGCGGTCGACTATCAGATTTGTACATCTTTTATGGGAACGTTGCTCGGGATATTTCAAGAATTTTAAGAATGTGAGAACCCACACAATATCTCTTGGTAACGATCTGAGTTTGGATATCTTATTTCCCACGTATACAATCGCACGCGAGGGTTATACCGTGGTTAATTTGTGATATATACAAAAGGATGTATCCACGTATCGAAGGTAAACGCGTTACACACCTTTACTTCTAGCGCAAACATGTTTTTGCCAATAAGTGCTTGCGCACGAAACTACGAATTTTCTAGAAGCGCAATAATTGCTCAATCGTTGTGACAATACAAATGATAAATTATTGAGTATCTTATTGTCGATAATTTTCAAACTTCAAAAAATATATTAAAAAATTATTAAATCTGCAAAATATTGTTACATTATGAGTAAAAAAAAAAGGAAAGATATTATTCAGATAAAAGGTAAATGTTTATATTAACTTACACCTCACGGATCGTTTTCATTTTTACATACATATATTATAGAGGGCGCATTCCTAAGTAACACGCATTTTGAATTTTGTGGCGCTCTCTTCTCGTTTCAGAGATATACGATTTTGAAGTATCATAATTTTCGAATTTATTTCTATGATCTTTTCACTATATCTTACTTGCGTTTTTTTTTTTTTTTTTTTTCCATTTACGTCACTGTCAGTATATTTTCGCTAAGAATTTCTTTTCTTTACGAGTTTTTATTTGAACGTCAATTTAATTATGATAAACGTATTGATGAATTTTTTAACATTATGGCAGATGTATATCCTCATACAAATGATTTATAAAATAAGTATCATTTAATAAAATATAAAAAATTGTATATTATACTTTTTCACAATTGCTACTCCACGCAAAGTGAGATTCAACGCAAACCTATGTCTAGTCTTTCGATAGTGGAGCCCCCCCGCAGGGGGGACGGAACATACTGTTTCCATGCATATACTTTTTAATGCGAAGTAAGGTTTCACATGGGTTTACAACTTTACACTTTATATTTATGCATTAAAAAGTATATGCGTGGGGACAGTATGTTCCGCTCCCCCTCCTGTGGGGAGGGGGCTCCACTATTAAGAAACTAGATACATAGGTTTGCGTTGAACCTCGCTTCGCATGGAAAATGGAAAAATTCAAGGAGCTTCGTTTCCGGAAATATAAACAAACACTTTTTCCACGTCTGCTTTACACAAATACAAGGTAAACAAACATTATCTTCACTTATTTTATAACAGAAGAAGCATTAAAACTGTGAAACTTTAATATCGCATATCCCTGGAACCAGAAGAGAGCGCCGCAAAATTCAAAGTGCGTGTTACTTGGGAATGTGCCCTCTATAATATATGTAAAAGTGAAAACGATCCGTGAGGTGTAAGTTAATGTAAACATTTACCAGATAAAATTATTAAAAATCCCCTACAATTTTCTTTCTCGAAAGTAGATGCGAATTAGTTCGCAAAGTAAATACTTCGCCGCACAGTCGCATAGCATTAAAATTAATCAATTTAAGAAAACAAAATTGATATTTTAAAATATTAACTAATATATTAAATCTCCCTCCACCTCTTATATGAATTTAAAATTTCTTAGAATAAAATCTCTTAAAATAGATTTTCTCTATCTTATAGGTATGAATATCATATTTCCTTGAAATATTATTCAGGTGCGTATGTGTGTGTGTGTGTGTGTGTGTAAAAGCTCTTGAAATAATTCGACAACGCAAAAAGAAAATGTAGAATATTTCTATGCAATCGGTTAAAATATATCTTCTCTTATATCGGGCGAATCTCACGTCGTACGTCGCGATGAGAAAGCAGCTGTCGACACCGACGAGAGACAAGAGAGGCTTTTGGACGCGAGAGGGATATCTCTCTCTCTCTCTCTCTCTCTCTCTCTCTCTCTCTCTCTCTCTCTCTCTCTCTCTCTTCTCTCTCTCTCTCTCTCTCGAAACTAGAATCGCGCGCGGTCCCAGCCACACGAGTAATCTCTCGAAAATCGACGATGACATCACGACCGTAATATTTCGCCCGAAATAAATATACCGTACATCGACATTCCTCCCCGCCCGGGGCCCGCGTACCGCCGCCATCGCCATCGATAAATATTATTATCGTATCTTTCGTTTGCTCTCTGGATTAAAGCCGGTGCGCTCGTTCTCTCCTTCTCCCTCCCCACCCCTCCCCTCCCCGCCGCCTCCACCTCACCTCACCCTCTCACCTGGCGCACATTCCATCAAAAATTCGTAACGCAACCGCGCCGTATGACGTAAGAGCATTCCGGCGCGGGTCCAGACTGGCGTCAACCTAACTAAATACCGAGATACCTCCCTCTGTCGCGAACATTCGAATTAGCTACCTGCCGCGATCCCTGAATTATGTATTATCGAAGAAATTTCTCGTACGAGTGTCGCAATATAGTCGTGAGGCGGATGCATACACATGTGTGGAATTTAAAAAAAAATTTTCTTTTTCCTTGGAAAGATATGCGCAGATTATTAAAAATACGATGAATACCAAAAAGATGCGTTATTTTTCTGCTACATAATAATTTATTGTTATTTCCAGGAATTTTTTTCAATTTGATTTGATCTTTTTTTAAATTTAAATTATAATATTTTTCTTTTAATTTTAATTCAATTTAATTTCTTTTTATTTTAATTTGATTAATTTTTTTTTTTTTTTTTTTTTTTTTTTTTTTTAAATCGCAACAATTGTGTAAAATGCAGGTCACGTGACTGTCCTAATTTTCAAGTAACGCAACTTTAGCATGCACATATAACGCGCATGTGTATATGCACGATGCACACGATCTATCGACATTATTATAAGGGGACAAGTTAATCGTGTGTTAATCTACATTGCTGCGCTCGTAGTATATATAGGGTATGCCGAATGACCGGAAGTAACATGATTTCTCACGGACTGACTTCCTGCCGCCCTCGTCGACCCTCGTTGAAATTCTACCAGTCCCCCCTTTCCTCCTTCCCTCCCCCTCCCCCTCCCCTCCCTCTCCGTGCCAGTTGTTTTAATCTCGGTAAACGGAGGTTCATCGACACGAGGAGCGATTAACGGATCAATTCCGCTTTTACGAATGGTATTTTAAGCGAAAGATCGCTCGAATCAAAGAGATGAATGTTCATGATCATTTGTTTCTGTGAGCTTACCTCGAGTACGTCCTGTGCGGTCTGCAAATAGTCGCGGAGCATAGCCTCCTGTATTGCCCGCCATTCCTGCCTCGGATCTTCCAATTGCGTTGTCTCTGCGAACATTAATCAAATGAGACGATTAAAACAAGGAGACTTGTCGTAGCGTTAATTATTGCCATAATGCTTGTGGCATTCTTCCGAGCGAATTTTACTCACAGAACAGAATATTTCTCTTTCATCGATTCTATTAATGTATAAACGCAAAAGAAAAAAAAAAAAAAACAGAAAAAACTGAAATAAATATATTTTGAAACCTAATTATTATGTTCAATCAAATTTTTCATTCATTCTTAAAACAGATATTTGATACAAGAAGATTTTTGTCTAATCATCGAAAAAAAATTTTTTTCTACATGTAAACTTGACTTTAGGAAATTTAAATATAATATTTTGAAAGCTAATTATTATGTTCAATCAAATTTTTCATTCATTCTTAAAACAGATATTTGATACAAGAAGATTTTTGTCCAATCATCGAAAAAAAAAAAAATTTTCTACATGTAAACTTGGCTTTAGGAAATTGAAAATTTTTCTTTTTCAAATTTTTCACACAAAATAAAATCTGTAATATTTCATATGTATTATAATATATATATAATTTAAAATAAATTACTGCAGATAGAATAGTTGATTAATTTTACAAGTAAATAACAAATAATAAACAATTTATAAATTCTGCTCGCTCTATAGTTGTTTCGTCGACGCTTCTCCGGGGACCTTCTCCACTCTTGTCCATTCTTTTCCGTTTTATCATACGCTCACTCAAGAAAACACGGTTAATCACGATCCCAGAATACTATAATCGCGAGACATTTTGACATACACAATATTTGTTGCAGTCAATTGCAGTTAATTTGAAATTTGTGTGACTATAGCATTTCACGTTCTCTAATCGCAACATAAAATATAATGCAAGTTATGTGCGATTAATCGCATTAGTCGTATTGCCACGTGATCATCGTATTCTGATAATTGGCGCGCGCGATCGTAATTAACCATGTTTCCACGAATGAGTGTCATGTGAGTACAACGAAGAAAGAAAAAGCCAAACAAGAGAAGAGGAGGAAGCCTGGAATGGCATTGAGCTGTATCGCATCGTATCAGTGAATGTTAATTTTTATTTTTATTATTATTATTATTGTTATTATTATTATTATTATCACGGTTATTAATATATTATATAAAAAAATCTGCTAGGGTACAGCAATTTATTTTGCACAACTTATTCTTATAAATGATTTAAAAGATATATACAATATGTATCATAATGTTTGAACACATTAAATTTTAACATTATATTATGATAATTTTAAAAATAAAATCGATATATATATACAGGGTGTAACAGAGCGCCCGCCGTATCAGCAGTTTCTTGAGGAAACAACGCATTTTCGTGAAAAATGTTTCGCGCAAAAGTTGTAGAGTTCTAAGTGGCGCATTATATAATAATATTAGTATGACCTTGAATAACACTGTCAAGGTCATACAAAGATCATTTTGAATTTTTTAAATGGAACCTCCTATTTTTCATTACATATTCTTGTAGCTCACCTCGAGAGGTTTCCAATACACTAAAATAAAGTATTTTTTCATTAAGTGCTTTTTTAATTATTTTATATTTTAATCTGATATATTCTGATATAAAAAAATAAAATATTTCGTAAAATATTCAGTTTTCGATAATCTTCTACCTAACCTAACCTTCTTCAACCTAACCTAACCTAACCGTAATACTTTTATGTACAAAATAATGAGACAAATCAATTAATGAAAAGAAAAAAGAAAAATTGTTTAAAAAAATACATTGTAAATAATTTTCTTAAAAACAATTATTTTTTTATACTAATTAATTTGTCTCATTATTCTGTATATATAAAAGTATTACAGTAAGATTATCGAAAATATTTTACGAAATATTTTATTTTTTATATCAAAATATGACAGATTATAAAATATAAAATAACTCAAAAAGTACTTAATAAAAAAATACTTTATTATAATGTTTTGGAAAGCTCTCGACATAAGCTATAAGAATATGCAATAAAAAATAGGGGGTTCCTTTTAAGAAATTAAAGGTGTCCTTGACTTGACCTTAACAATGCCATCCAAGGTCAAACCAATGACACCATCTTATATTCCCCTCAAAACCATACAATTTTTGTCGAAAACGTTTTTCTCCTAAATGCTTAGTTTTTGAAAGAAAAGTTATCAACGATCGAGCAAAAAAAAATGCATGCACAAACCTGACATACGTGATATAACACAAATATATAAAATTCTAATCGATTCTAATATCGCAAGACGAATATCTGATCAAGTTCTCGGCACGCACACTTTCTCAATCAGATAGTACGATGGAAATAGAATAAAAAACTTACGATTGACATGATTGATGTAGTAAGCGCCAACGTGCTTATCGTAGGCCTCCTCCCAACCGAGGGGAAGCTCGTTTCCGATACAATCCGCGAACGTTTGGGGTTTAGTAAACCTATAACAATAAAAGGAAACAAAAATTTTTATAAAATATTGTAATTTTTTTTTTTTTCATTCTATTGATCAATTTTCATATCGGTATCTTTTATAATTAATTTGGCCTTTTAAGAGACATATACATACATGCTTTTTTACCGAGTTGTCTAATAATATAAAATAAGAAATCAGATTGTGCCTGGTATTAAATGGAAGGCGAAAATGTCGTCCGGATGTATGACTCGCTTTCCGGAAATTACCGATTGCGTAGATAAAATACGTATATCGCTAGTATATGTAAGAAGAAAAAAAAAAAATTATGATAATTCTTCGGTTAATATCGTCGTTTTACGATTTCGATAAGTCAATCTTGAAATTTCAAATTTGATATTGCGAGGCTAAGAATCAAGTATGAGTCATTATGATTAAGTATGAATTTACACGACTATGTCGTGTGGTACTTGGAAATAAAATATGTGTAATATAAATTTTTTCATGCAACATCATTTCCTTTCCACGCGCATGCAAATTCTTTTACAAATTACACGCGTGAGATATAGATATATATGTTCGATCGGCTTTGATCGAAGCGTTTTTTCGCGCTCATTGTTCGATGATTTTGCTCGTTTCGCTCAATGTATTCGTGGTAAAAATGTAAAAAAAAAACTGGTTTTTTTTTTTTTTCTAATAAAAGAGAAAACAAATTTTGTTCTTTTCATTATTTTTTTTAAATATATTATTTCTCTTAATATTTTTTGTCAACATAATAAAAAAAAACTAAATATATTTCTCTTATAAACTCCTATATCTTTAATTAATTTTTTTCCACAAGTAATTTTAATGGATTAATGAGACTTTTGTGGCAAATTACATCAAACTCAGCACGATTCGGATAATTTTCAATTAGATGCGTAACAAAAATTTTTATTATGCATCTAAATGAAAATTATCTCGTATATCATTATATATTTAATTAGTATTATGTTTAATATCACTTTAACCATTGTAAAAGTCTCATTAATCCATTAACATTATTTTCAAAAAGATCAAAAAAAAGAAATAAAAGGATTGGTTAGGTTAGGTAATTTATAAGATGTTTACATTCGTGAAACAGCCAATTGGAATGCGAGCCACATTTAAAATAATAATGGTCAATTCAAATCTATCATCTAAAAAGTTATAAATAATGAGAAATCAATTTACAGCAATTAAAATATAAACATATTAAATATCTGGGGGGGAAAAAAAAACCAAAATTTTGAAAAAAAAACGAAGCTTGTTTTTCTCATATAAAAAATCGTTTTTAATAAAAAAAAATTTTCGAAGTGCGGAGTGCACTTTCGCTTCCGTCCACTCTGTCCGTTCGGCCAGGGCATACGGAATTTCATCTCGGGAGCACGTGCTTTCGTTGTATCGTCGACGGCAGTCGCCCTCGCGACTCGTTAAACTTTGCCGTAAGTCGCTTCAACCTTGGCATACCATAGAGCCATATGTCGACATGCGTAGCGCACGCATTCAGCGTTTCATTTATCCTTCTCTCCCTCCCCCCCCCCTACCGCGAGCTGTTCCTCGAGTGTCGCGATGTACGCTCCTGACCTTCTTCTCCTCTCTTTTTCTTTTTGCTCTCTCTTTCTGTTTCTCGTCGTTATAGTAGGACAGAATCGTGGTAAGGCCAAGGGCACGCCGAGACCGTGAATCATGCGGCAGAAAGGGGATTAAGGAAATTGTCCATGAAAACGCGTAATGAAGCGCGATCTGCTGCCCTGTATGTAGAAAGAGAGAGAATCTATTCTATCTTATATGAAAATTATATTTCGATATGTGGATCTTTGCGAGGTGAAGAAAGCGAATTTGAACGTTCGACAAATCAATACGGAATTAAATGACAGCATCGGAGAAATTTCTGCCGAAGAATAGAAAGTATTTTCAATTTATATGCCAAATATGCTTTTGGAATTTCAAAAGGACGAAACATAAATTAATCACGTGTTTTAATTCAAAAAATTCCATATAAAAGATTACGCGTGATTATTGGTTTAGAGATTTGCAAGAAAAGATATTACGGATGCATGAGTTTTATTGTTAAAAAATCCACTTTGTAGTAGCAGAAGAAATGATTAACATAATTCTCGCTGAAAGAATACTTTGAGAGTAAAATAATAAAATTAAAAAAAGAGAATATATTTGTCAATTAAATCTATCAAATATTTACTCAGCTTGTTTGCCACGTATACGTATTCTCTATCTCTCTATTAATTCAATTGAAGACTAAATATGAAGAGATCAAATTTGCTCAGTAATTAACATCTTCTTTAATAATAAACTCTAATTGATGACTATTAATAACGAATTGTATCGGATGAGTTGTTCGAGCGAGGAAGGTACGCAAAGATTTAACGCGTCCCGTATTATACAGGGTGTCCCCAATTTGAATGGGGACAAAACTTCAGGAGCGTGTAGGGGATTGAAAAGCTAAGACAGAAAGTCCTTTAGAAGTTTGCTCGGAGAAAATCACAAAAGAAGAAACGAAACAAGTTTCCGTTTTTTTTTTTTACTTATTTATTTACATTTTATTTATGTTATCGTCTATTTAATGCAGATATTGTTCGAAATGTTGCCCTCTTGCGGCAATGCAAGCATCACATCTAGCATTAACCTCATTAATTGCAGCTAGACATTGTTCTAGTGATATTTGGTGCACTGCATCTACGATTCGGTCTCTTAATTGCCCTCTTGAATTGATTGGCACCGTAAAGGATAATGTCAAGTGTTTACATATGTAAGGAACCTTGAAGCAGAAAGTTTATTCGGTGCCAATCGATTCAATAGAGCAACTGACAATGAGAGATTGAATTTTTGCGATTTTCTCTAAAATGGAGCAAAAACGAGCAAACCTCTAAAGGACTCCCTGTCTTAGTTTTTAGGTCCCCTACACGCTCTTGAAGTTTCGCCATTTAAATTGGGAACACCCTGTATACCCTCTCGTGCCACGTCTACGGAAATCGAAATCAGATACTCCAAGACATATTGTTCAACATTCCGACTCGCAGCGGAATCCGCATACCGCTTTGTCAGTTGCGTGAGCGATATCCGATTATACTACGTCCTTCATTTTCATTTTCTTCATGCGATGCGCACGCGCGCGCGCTACATAATAATTGATCGTTATTTAAAGTAAAATTACGTAAACTGAGTGTTAATACTGAATTAGTATTTTATTTTGGCAAAAATGCGATTATCGCAAAAAAAAGTGTCAACGACATTTTCAATTAGATTTTTTTCCAAATAATAAACGATAGTTTTCGAATTTATCTAATTTTCTTAATGACAGATACATATACAGGGTGTCCCGACCAGTAGACCGACTAGATCGACAAACTTCAGGTGGTTAGATTAGGTTATAAAAAAACACCAAAATAAGCCAATTTTGTCAATAAATCCGCAAATTCGTTTGTTTATTCGCAAATGAGCCGTTTTGGCACTAGAGAATCAAAGATCCACGAGGGAACCTTGTGAACCAGAAAACTCTGATTTTGATGAAACTTTACATACATTTAAGGAAGGTAAATAGATGAATTTAGAAATTTCGGTCCAAAAACGATTCTAAAGGGTGAAATCACCCCTCATATAGCGGTTTTTTGCTTTTTTTCGATATATCTCGAAAATTATTCAAAATATCAAAAAATATTTTATACAAAAGTTTCATGGTAAAAACACCTCTACTTAACTACATTAATAAAATTTTGAAAAAATGATTTTTTTCTCTTGTTAATCTTTGATACTCTAGTGCCAAAACGGCTCATTTGCGGACATAGGTTAGGTTAGGTGACATTAGATTATTGACATAATTATTTTGCTTTATTATTTATTGTAATAAACGAGAAAAAAGTTTCCATTTAGTATACATAAGAGTATAAATAGATGTTTTGGTATCCTTTGTAACTATCTGAAGTTTTTTTCGGTCTAATTTTAGGACACCCTGTATAAAATCAGTGAAAATGTAGCATATGTAAGACAAATATGCAAAATCGTGTTAAAGTCGTGTGGCATCGGCGTTGGAGAAATTCAGAGAAATTAATTTAACCGAAATAATTCATCGTCGCACATTGCGTTGCGAAGAAAATTGCGCAACGACGACCGGTAAACAGATATTTGAGCGTATGATTTCCTGTTACGCTGAAATACCAAAGATCAGCCGTCACTCGAGTCTCTCGGCGCGTTATTCCCTCTTCTTTTCTTTTATCGCTCGCGCATATACATACATATACAATACAATAAAAAGAAATTCCCAGAAAAACGCCAATCCAAGTTTATAACCGTATCCTATATCTTCTCCTTCTTCCCCCACCCCGATCGACTTCTCGCGGATATTTGCGCGATGACGAGGGCCCCTTCGTCATAAGGTGATCCGTGACGGGCGCTCCAATTCGCGCACAGATATTGTTCAAGCCCGATAATGTGTTTGTTTTACGACGAATCACCGCGAAATCTGGTAGCGCGTTGCTAAGGATCACCCAAGGCCGAAAAGCATTCTTTTTCGCACAACACGCATATATAATTACTTCGCGTGCGCGCCTCGGTTTTATTTTCAGATGTTTGCAAAGATTTGCAATTTGTCGAAATCCTTATTTCAGAAACCTTATAACTTTGACATTTCAATTAATCTTGACGATTAAAGTGCGCTCAAGTCGCGGGATTAAAAAGGATCCGATAATTTTATTCGCGCTTATATTTATTTGCATTTTTTTTTACCACGCAGTACGTTGAAATTTCTTAAGGAAGTAAAATCTCTCGCAATTAAGCCGGCGTCGAGTGATAAAATTAATTATTCTAAATTCATTGAAAGAAGATATTAATAAAAAAGTGCGATAATTCAACAATAACGCTTTGTACCGCGTACAATTAATGAAGTAGAATAAGTGAGACATTATGCGATGAGTATTCAACGAATGCGCAACAAATAGTCTCAATGTAACAGTACTCTGCGTGTAATTAAATTGAAACTTCAGACGTAGATCAAGGACGAGCAGCATGCCGTTATATGCTGCTACAATTTTATCAAAAACAACTCATATTCCCTCATTTTTTTCACACCGGTGTAATCTCTCGTGTTTGGTCTAAGTCGAAGTAGATATTTAGTGATATGTTATCTAAAATTGGAATTTCTGACGCATAATTAAGCATTAAAATTAATTAGATAATTAATTTAAAAATATATTTATATATCATAAATATATTATAAATATTATATAAATTATCATATAATTTATTATTATAAATTATTATATTATATTATATTTATAATATATTAATAATATATTATAAATAATAATAATAAATAAATATATTATATAATAAATAATAAATAATATATATATTATATAATAAATAATAAATAATATATATATTATATAATAAATAATAAATAATATATATATTATATAATAAATAATAAATAATATATTATATTTATAATATATTAATAATATATTATAAATATATTATAGAAAAATAATTGTGTGATTTTATAAGCATAAAATAAAATATCTAAACTAAATTTAAATAATAGAGTACAAATTATGCTTTCTACAAATTAAAAAAAAATACATATAAGACAGAAAGAAAGAAAGAGAAATATAAATATTGTATAAAAAAATTAAAACAGAAAAAAAAACTCCGTTCAATATAATAGAATGGTTAACAAATATTATTTAGAACCCATTTAAAAGTGTAACATTGTAAAAATCTAATATCTAATTTGTAAAAATGTAGAATTTTATGCACAATTTTATATGTTCGATTACTATTGAAACATCAATGTTAATTAATGAGGATCTTTAGTGTCAGAAAATGTAGAAGACATTTGAAAAAAAAAAAAAAAAAAAAAAAAAAAAAAATTTTTTGACATAATATATTGATTGACTGAGAATTTTAATGAGCTTCTAATGTTGACAGTTCGCAACTGTAAGACGTGATAACGGCCAATAATAACAAGTTCATTTATGCCACGGCGATAAGACTAGAAACGGGGCACGATCATTCACTAGCCGTTTATCGATCAATATTGTATCGATTCATTTACGAGGCGTATATTTACGAGAGAAACAAAGTTTCTTTCTTCATTAATATGCCGACAGTTATAGGTTCGGAAATACAACCGAAGCGATACGGTTCCCAGTCGAGAAAAGTCGACGACATGTTCTCGATTATTTCTACATTAGAATATCATTTGCGCAAAAATTATAACATAAATATTGTAATATTCATTGAAGTAATTATTTAAAACGTAACTTTTACATGAGTTTGTAATTTCCATGCAAAAAGCGAGGTCCGTCCGCATCAGGACGTTTAACTCAAATCAAATTTTCAGAAGGTAGGTTTGGTTAGGTTTGGGTTAGGTTATATCTTCCGAAAGTGGAGCATCCCCGGGAGGGGGAGGGGGGGGAGGCGAAACCCATTGCGTTCACGCATACACTTTCCCATTCACACAACAATCGTAAGGTGAACCTCGCTTCGCGTTATAAAGTAATATATGCGTGGACAGAGTGGGTTTCGCCTCCCCTCCCCCTACGGGGGCGCTCCATTTCCGGAAGATATAACCTAACCCAAACCTATTTCTGATAATTAAAATTTGATTCAAGTTACGTTATATAACTCAAACCAAATTTTCGTTTCGAATCTAACTTTAACTCTAAATATCTCAAAAATTATAAAAAATCGCCGATTAAGTTATAAGGAAAAGTTACTCAGGATTATATCCTTGACAACATATGTCACGATCAACATCATTGAAGCTGGGTCCGTTATAGTAAATAATTACCTTGAATTAGAAAAATATAAAATAAAAGCAAAATATGCTTTTATTTGCAAATACAAAAAAAAAGAATTAATTCTTTTGCCCTTATTATACTAAAATACTATCTTTAAAAAATATTTTTTAATTTTTGGCTACTTGATTAAAGAACACAAGTTCTTTTTTATTTTAATAAATAATTTTTATATCTTCAAATAAATATTTATTTTTATTAAATAATTGATTTTAAAAATTATAATTTTCACTTTACATGCAAATAATAATTTATTTAATATAACAAAACATCCTTGAAAACAAAATATATATTAATTTAAGTAAAAAAAAAAAAAATCAATATTAAAATATATTTATTTAATTTTAAAAATTTTTATTTTTAGTGTAGATTAAATTCTACTTTTCTTCTTTTTTCTCTCCGCACATGCGTCACACGATTTAATTTATTATCAAATTATCTTTATCAATTCATATTTTTTTTCATTATTCACCGTTATTTATACACGATTTCGGTATATTTCAATGAAGAGAAAAGCTCATACAGAATACAAGCACAATTAAATGATTTTCTTATCCGAATGCGACAGTCGTAACATGCGAGTGTCCGTAGAATAAGGCGCATTTCCAACTGCGTGCACGAAATTCCTAGATCGTAATCCGTCGCGTGCATACCTGGTGCATTGCATACGAAGGAAACAATGGCTCGCGAGACAGATTACAGTAATATTCCTGTCGTTCTCGAGCGTTTACGAAAGAACGCCTACGAAGTCTTTTCGTGAATGTCGTAAACTCCAGTCTAAGTCCAGTCTAACAGCAATGGAAAGTAGAAACTCGTTTTGTCTGTTAAGGAATAGAAATCGAAATTACTGTTTTTCGCGAAACGCAACTTTCGGACGTCACTTTGTTGTTAATCGTGTCAATGAGAGAATTTAAAAACTCGTCCTAAGGTATATAATAAAATAAAATAAAATAAAATTTTATGATAAATTTAAATACAATCAAATAAAGTACAATTATAATAAGTTCAACACAAGTACGCGTGTAATTTACAATGAAAGCGTCCGGAATAAAAATGTAAAAATGCAATGCAAAAGTTTTGAAGAATAAAAGCTAGCTAGCGTTATTTCATTGGGGGAGGGGGGTATGGGAGGGGGAGAAAAAAATTCTTGCGTGACTAAGCTAAAAAGGAGTCGTAAATTCGAAGCGTTGTCGCGCGAATATGTGAATATTGCATACATCCTCCGAGACGTAATCTCTTGGCGTGAATATATGAGATGACACTTAACTTCACGCTTCGAACATCGACCGAGGCTATCGGTGTCACTAAAATGTATATATATTTTTGTCGCCCTCCATAAACGAAGATGGATGATACCATACAGAGCGAGAGTTGTATGCTTCCAAAATATCTAAGATCTCACTTTTTATTAACGAATTTCAATTGTGTCAATTTTCTCTCTTTTTTTTTTTTTTTTTTTTTTTTAATGAAAATTCCGATAATTATCAAATCATCAGCGATTACAAACAAAGAGCTTCTCGAGGAATAAATTACAATTGGTGTAAATGTAAACAGAATATGTTTATTTGTTCATTTAATTTCAACTTACTCATCTTTCATCTAGAGAAATTTATAACGCGAGAATTGATTACAAAGCTACGTAAATTAGAAAATAAGAGACATGTATATTAGACTTAACATTCGCACTAAGAAAAAATTATCTTCAGCTTGATAAAAAGATTGAGCGAAAGGTGGCTCGTTGCTAGATCTTTATAGAGACATCTCGTGTGCATGATGTAAGGTAATCGCTCGGGAATAAATGACACCTACTACAATAATATATATCGTCAAGATTATATATATTATATAATACTGTAGAAGATACTTATATGTTGCACAAGTTGCACACTAAAAATTATACATTATATAAGTCGTGGGATGGAATTGCAGGATATGTATTCAAAACTTGTAAAAAAATTCCTTGAGAATTCTCTGATTTTTTAGATCGTTTGCTCAAAATTCCAGGTAAAATTAGAGAATTTTTAAATGGAACTTTTTAAAATAAGTTTTTCCGTGTGCGTTTTCTAATGTTTTTCATTGATACAAAGGAAAATTAAACTATTTAAATTTTATATATAAAATTTAAAAACTGAAAAGAACTCTAAATAACTTTTGTAAGATAAGCATTTTCATTTCTACAATATTTTCATTTTCTATCATTAATTGTAAGAATTACAATGAAAAGTATGTACTCCGTATTGTGTACTCAATATTTTTTGCTACGACAATGAACATATAATCAAAGAGAGAAAGATATACATTTATAATATATCTGATACATATAATTCACAATCATTGGCCAATGAGATTGCAATATATAAACGAAACAATCAAAAAAAAAATTTTTTGAAAAAATTTCTTCAATTCGAATAAAATTCCATGAGAATTCCCTAATTTTTCAAAATACCTGGGAACTCTAGATTTTCTAGATTTTTCCAGGGAGTAAAGGCCCTCACACACAAATTGACATAGCTGCATATGCATAGGATAAGACCATTTCGATCAATGAGCATGCTATGTAGATCAATATGGCGATTTTATTTCGATGCTCATTGATCCAGACGGTCTTACGCTATGTATATGCGCAAGTATGTAAATTTGTGTGCGATAGCCTTAAACACCCTGAATAGCGACAGTGCGTTAAAACAATCGCGTTAAAGACAACACACAGTCCCCGGATTAATTTCTGCGGGGAAATTTTCCGAAAGAGCCATAGAATCTCGCGAGAGAGCGCCTCGACAGGTGTGGCGTGCCTTCTCGTTGGCTAAGGTGAAACACGGCCCTGAATAATGCGGCACGCGCGCTTAAGGCCCGTTTACATAGGACGCAACACGCCAGACGCAGCTTGCAGGCCGGTATTCATAATCAGTTCTTATATTTAAGACCGCCTTAAGTAATATCTTAAGATGCTAATACGGCTCTGTGATTGGTTTAGGATATATTAAGATTGTGCTTAAGATGATCTTAAATATAAAAACTAACTATGAATACCGGCCTGCGAGCTGCGTCTGGCGTGTTGCGTCCTATGTAAACGGGCCTTTATGCGTGGGCATGCGGCTCGCGTGCGTGGGTGCCTCTTCGGCTACCTGGCTCTGCCCCAAGGGCACTGATCGCGTTGTACATTAGCGAATGCGCGCACGTATCGGGATATCGCTCACGTTTTCGCACTTTCGCCTCGCGGCACATCGTCGTGCCGAGGCCACCTGAGAGCGAAGCGCGATCGATCGATCGATGGATTGATCTATCGATCGATCGATCGCACTTTAAAAGAGAAATAAATGACGAGCGAAACGAGATGCTGGCAGTTATGCCAGTAATGAAGAAACACGCGGCAAGAGAGAAAGAGGGGGAAAGAGATTATCGTCTAGGAATGCCCCTCGTGCATCTGGAACGAGGTTGAAGCGCGAGAAACGCACATTTTACGTAGCGATTTGTTTTGTGTACGCACGAGGAGACGATCACGAGAATTGGTCGAGCAGTAAATAGATAATTATAGTATATTGGTTGCCATAAATCTTAAGAGCATACATTCGTTCGCGTAAGTAACTGCGATCTGTGATATTTACACCCCATTTTGCTTATGCGCAAAAATATGTAGCACGATTACGAATGTTAAGCTACGCTAAGAGTCATTTCTAGACCGAAAATCGGATCTTTTTTGCCTCTTACGTATACATATATCTATCTTTTAAAATTTTAAAATCTAAATTTTTTCATTAAGATTTCATATACAGACTGTCTACCCAAAGCTTGTAAAAAATTCCCTAAGATTCTCTGATTTTTCAGACAATTTGTTCAAAATTTCTGATAAAATTAGAGAATTTTTAGATGTGGAGCTTTAATAATTTTTTTTTTTTTTTCTATGTCTTCTTCTAACGCTTTTCACTCGTACAAAGGAAAAATAAACCTCTTAAATTTGAAGTATTAAATTAAAAAATATATTGAAAAGAACTGAATGACTTTTGTAAGATAAGTATTTTCTATTTGCATGATATTTTTATTTTCTATCATTAATTGTAAGAATTAAAATAAAAAATGTGTACTCAGTATTGCGTATTCAGTATTTTTTCCTATGACAATGAACATACGATCAAAGAGAAAAATATATATTTATAATATATTTGAAACATATAATTCACAATCAATCGATCAATTAGATTGCCGATATAAGAACAAAATGATCGAAGAGAGAATTTTTTGAAAACACTCCCTGGGTTCGAATAAAAATTCCATGAGAATTCCTTGATTTTTCAAGATAAAAACAAAATACCTAAGAATTTCACGTTTACCAGGTTTTTCCAGGGAGTAGATATATGCAGAAAATTTGTTAAATTCATTAACAAAGCCTTGGATGTGCGTGCAAGATATATTCCTTGCACTACAAATATACATTAATCAGGCATAATCTCGCCTGTGTCGTTTTTCGATACGCGATCGACTAATTGCGTATACAGTGGGTGACAGTGATTTACAGTAAAGCGCGTAGCTGCAAAAAATTATAATTGCAGCTAATGATAGTTTAAAATACTTTTAACGGCGTAAATGGCCATTTTGTCGAGGACACAACTGGTTTTGCCATGGCGTTTATGCCGGGGCGTAAAGATTCCGAGAAGAAAATAATGGTACTCTCTCTCTCTCTCTCTCTCTCTCGAGCCTCTGCAGGAATCTCCATTTGCCTTCGTCCTTCGGTATGCAGCCGTGTCTCACGATGTAGGAATGTATTGAATTTCCAAATTTGGAAACACTCCTGCCCCGCAATTCGTGCCACGGCTCCGGTCACGCGCACACGTATATGTGTATTGTGTGCGTTATACGCATGTACGCAAAATATACTCGCGTCCGTTTGAACGTAATTCGCGAATGTTTGCGTCACGAAACATGCTTCGACCTAAAATAGAGAGAGCTCATATATGCCTAACAAATAAGTTATTTCTTTAAGGGCGTATCAAGTATCACGGTAGATTGAAAATACAAACGCGTAATCTCTGCGAACACGTTTGCGTCATAAAAACACGTGTTTCGCTTTGACGTCGAATAAAGGTACATTTTCACGAGCCGCTGAAATCCGACCGTTTGAGCGACGAAGAGGATCACGCGATCGAAATGGACGAATGAGCGATGACGATCTGGCCGCTGATTCGTCTATTTCGATCACGTGATCCTCTTCGTCGCTCAAACGATCGATTTCAGCGACTCGTGAAAATGTATCTTAACGCAATGTATCGAATATAGAATAATTTCATACTAGCTGGGAAAATTTTTAAATAACAACAATATCCGATGGACAATTATGAATTCACGTATATGTATCGTCACGTGTATAACGTTTACTTAATAAAATATTTGCGATAATAAATTTAAAAGCGTCTCTCCAACATACACAAGTGTGCAGTTGCACGCACGTGTTCGTCGCGTTGACGGCCGGAGGGTCGATCCTGCCAATACATAATCCAAAAATATTTAGCAGCAAAATCCTTCCGAGCTTGTGCAAGCTAGCTTTACGTCACGATTTACGTGCGTTGTATCGGTAGACGTAACATAGGACGGTGAGCGAAATAGTGAGAATAATAAAGACTATAAAAACAACATGCATAATAGATGCGCTATCATAAAAATCTGTTGATAAAAATGCAATAAAAATATTTTGCGCAGCCATGACGACTAGTAATATGCATATCAATTAATATAAATTGTTATTGCGCCTTGACACTCGACGATTGTCGAATTGTTGTAAAAAAAAAACCGCGTATAATAGTAATGCGATTTAGATGAATAATATATATCGATATAAAGTAAATTAAAATATATAATTGTGTATATAATTACCGAGATAATATTCGTGATAATTATATATATATAAACGATTTATGTGGGGAATATATTGCTCGTAAATTTATTTAATAAAAGCGAAAGTATCGTTTATACTCTTCCGATTAATCTAAATTATTCGCAAGATAAAATTGCGAATAATAGATGACACGATAAACGCCTAGGGGTCCGCTACCGAATGGAATGCGAAGGACGACATACCGAGTAGGCTGACAGAGAAGGGGAGGGGCAGGAGAGAGAAATCTTTCTAAACACGGACGACGAGCAGATGCAGCGTACCCGCGATCGCAATCGACCGCATGCGTACGTGCCTGCGTATCGTGCCATGCAACTAGCTCTCTCTCTCTCTCTCTCTCTCTCTCTCTCTCTCTCTCTCTCTCTCTCTCTCTCTCTCTCTCTCTCTCTCTGAGAAAAGAAGAGACTTACAGAGAGGCGAGAAACGAACGGAAGAGGAGAGGTGGATAAATTTCGAGGAATGAAATTTTGGGATTTCGACGAACGGAAAGCGATACACGGAACAGCTCTATGCCGCTATTGTTCGACACTGCGTAAATGAAAACAGGAACAAACAGCGATCAAGCCGAATCAATTCCGGCGTGCGATCGCGATTCTGAAGACTCGCCCCCTTTCGAAATAGAAAAAAAGAAAAACGATAGGGGATTTTAGGCTTTCACTGATTTATTCCACTCTCTTTGATTCCGTTCTCGGATTGTCCGATTTGCGGACTCTGTCCATGCACGATAGCGAATTGCTACGCAGTTGAAAAATTTGTGTTAAATTTAACAGATATCACATGTCTCAAACGGTCCACACACAAATTTTTGTTTTAATTTAACATAATATAGATGTGTTAAGTGGTGCGACACTAATACTACGTTAATATTTAAATACAAAATATTTTAATAAAATGAATGCCAACTTCATAATGATTTGAAATAAATTTTGTGTAAAATCAACATATTTTTAATGATAAAGTTAAGGAAATAAAAATTAACAAAATAATAAAATTAAATATAAAATAATAAAATTTAAAAAGGGTTGGAAAAATTTACGTAATCGTAGTCGCTCTCGCTCTTACTATTGTAGAATAAAATCAATATGTTTTTCTGTAAATTTTAATAGATAAATCCTATCACACTAATAATACGGAACATATCTATTGTGTAAAATTAAAAATAAGTGCACATTATTTTTACACTATTTTTCAATTATTAACACAACAGCAATATGTTAAATTAACATATGAATGTGTTAAATATATCTAACACAAAAATTTTAACAGACATGTTCTTTAACAAGAAAACACAAATTTTCAAATTGTATAATAATTAATGACGAGATTCAATACACGATCCATTATTAAATTTCAAAGACAAGGAAAAACCATAAATTACTTATATGGTACACATATCTATAATATAATATAAACATACATTAGAAAATTATTTATGGAGTAATACTTGGAAAACATATATTTAAATAGTGTAGATTCTCTCTCTTTTGTTAATAAGAAATACATTGATGAGAAAAAAAAAATTATATGGAGTTTTCAAATGACACATGTATCATTTTATTTAGTATTATTATTCATGTATGTGTAAACTTGATGAGCTTTCTCTAATATTCCATTTAATTTAGCGGGATTCTTAAGTTAGAAAAATAAATCTCTCCCTTTTCCACAAAAAATAATCGATAAAATAATCAAATGCGATAATAATTTTATATATTATCGATATGAAAGAGACTAATACCTCCGCGCGCCAATCAAAGAATGTGAAAGAAACTAAAAGCGAGCGAGAGAGACTATTTTTAGATCGGTTGCAGGTATGTTATGTACCGGTTGGCCCTGTAAGAGATGGTTTCATTTACACAATAGTAAACCCACGGGTTACGCATATGCGTACGCGAATCGATACAAGGATTTTTGGTCGTAAGATTCTTTTTATCTCGATACTAACAAATGAATATTAAATATTATAATAAAAGATATTCGAGGTCAAGTCAATGAAACTTCAGGATCTTATAGGAAATTGAATTTGGAACAAAAAAGGTTGCTATAAACATAGGTCCGAAAATGCTTTGTTAAAAAATGATAGCTAATAAGCTTTGAAAAATCATGTTTTTTTGATGATTTTTAAAAATGACTTCAAAACTCTTCATTCATTAAAAAAAAAAAAAAAAAAAAATCTGACGAGTAATTAAATAACAAACTAATCATAATTTGATCATAACTAATTATTTACAGAGATTTTTCGGATCTATATTTATAGGAACTTTTTTTTTATGTTCCAAATTCAATTTCCTATAAAACTCTGAAGCTTCATTGACCTGGGGCACTTTGTATATATTCCTAGTTTCTTCTTTTATTCGATACTCGTCGCATCTAGTCGTCACTTTTCAATAAATGTTGATAAGACACTTTAACAAAATTTTGCACGTATTGTTATACTGCACTTTTAAATCGACTCTTTTTCGATTGAAGAGTTTCGCTGCACTGGACCCTTTCCACGCTGTATTCCTCGCCAGACATTCCTTCGAGAAGATCGGACGGCCGTTCGTAATCGCGTAAAAAGATCGCGCTGTTTACAAATGCATCCCGTCGACGCTGTCAGACGCTCGGAATAAAAAATTCGCGTCTGATATTTTTAACGTCGTCTACGAATCTCGGCGTTATCGCAACAATCCCCAATCCCGCTCGCCCCTGTCATCCCACCCATTCCCCGCGAGCTTCATCACGTTGTACGTAAACTACGAAGAGATATATGTTTCGTCGGGCGAACATGTTACTCCACCGGCACTTTTACGAGGTAGCAATCGTAAATCATACTTTTTTTTTCGCGCCCCGAAACGACAGCTTACAAATTGGCCAACAAAACAAGTTCATTCCCAAGTAGCCTAGGCGTTTAACCAAGGGAAAGGGCAGGCCACATTAACGGGGATAACAGTAAACCGTAGAAAATGAGCGAAATGATGTCTCTTTTTATTATACTGCTACTGTCGTCCCGAGAATATAATCTCACCTCAATTAGATTTACTAGGTTACATACAGAGTGTCCCCAATTTAAATGGCGAAACTTCAAGAGCGTATAGGGGACCGAAAAACTAAGGCAAGAAGTCCTTTAGAGGTTTGCTCGTTGTTGCTCCATTTTAGAGAAAATCGCAAAAATTCAATCTCTCATTGTCAGTTGCTCTATTGAGTCGATTGGCACCGAATAAACTTTCTGCTTCAAGGTTCCTTACATATGTAAACACTTGACGTTATCCTTTACGGTGCCAATCAATTCAAGAGAGCAATTAACAGACCGAATCGTAGATGCAGTGCACCAAATATCACTAGAACAATGTCTAGCTGCAATTAATGAGGTTAGTGCTAGATGTAATGCTTGCATTGCCGCAAGAGGGCAACATTTCGAACAATATCTGCATTAAATAGACGATAACATAAATAAAATGTAAATAAATAAGTAAAAAAAAAACGAAAACTTGTTTCGTTTCTTTTTTTGTGATTTTCTCCAAAATGGAGCAGAAACGAGCAAACCTCTAAAGGACTTTCTGTCTTAGCTTTTCGGTCTCCTACACGCTCCTGAAGTTTTGCCATTTAAATTGGGGACACCCTGTGTGTATATATATATATATTGGATGATTGCATAAGTTCGTGCCCGATTTTCATAGATGGCATTAAGTTACTGCATGGCGGAGTTCTATTGTTTTCGTGTGGTAATTGTTGCTTACACCAAATAGATGACGTTGTCTTATGTCAATTTAGCGTCAGATATTGTTCAGATAAGTCCATTTGTGCATAAGAGAAATCATTAAAAATGGAGAACGAAAAGGTGCATTTGCGGCATGTAATGCTATATGAATTTCGGAAAGACGTGAGTGTTGGAATTGCACAAAAAAATATTCAAAGCGTTTATTTGGACCGCGCTCATGTTCTCCGAACAGTCAAAAAGTGGTTTGGCAGATTTCGAAATGGTGATTTCAACATGGAGGATCAACCCCGCTCTGGACGGCCTTCTGGCATTGATGATGACATTGTGCATGCCTTAATGGAAAGAAACCCAAGGATTACAACTGAGGATATTGCTGAGAGGCTGAACATCGATAATTCAACCGCTTTTCGTCATTTAAAAAAGCTTGGATACATTTCCAAGCTTGATACGTGGGTGCCGCATCTCCTGACTGAAAGGAATAAGCTGCAGGAAAACTGCAGGAGTTGCAATGGGAAGTTCTGCAACACCCGCCATATTCTCCAGATATTGCGCCTTCAGATTTTTATCTGTTCCGGTTTTTGCAGAATAGTTTAAATGGCAAGAATCTCAATTCCGAGGAAGCTGTCGAAAACCACCTTACAAACTTTTTTCAAGAAAAACCAAGTTCTTTCTTCAAAAATGGAATCGACAAGCTTATAGATGGTTGGAAAACCATTGTAGAAAAGAATGGAGACTATATAATTGATTAATAAAAGTGTTATCTCTAAAATATAATCTATTGAAGTTTATATTTAAATCGGGCATGAACTTATGCAATCACCCAATATATATACCATTTCACAAGAGATCGCTTTTAAAGAAAAGAAAATTTTGATAACTATATATAAAATTGTAATTCATTCACATTATATATTTTTCTGTTTCGTGTATATATTTTTTATTTTGAAGTTTGCATGTTCAAATCCTACACTATAACTTTCTCATTGCACAATTCTCTTTTGATTTATAAATCTTCGACGTATCGTTACGATAATGAAGGGGTTAAATGAAATGATAGAATATATTTTCTACCTACATAACGATACATGATTATCTGCGATATAATTTTTTCAGCGGGCAAAAATTACGCGCGTTTGAATGGGCAGATATTTGACAAGTTTCATAACGATTCAGGATGTTTACTCAAATTTTGTAAAAAAAATCCCTGAGAGTTTCCTGATATTTCCAGGTATTTTTGATCAAAATTCCAGATAAAGAAAATATTTTGCTGCAATTTCCTAAAATAAGATTTTTCATTGCACGCGTTTTTTAATGCTTTTCATTCATACAAGAGAGAAACACAAAGCCACTTAAGTTTCAAGTGCTAAATTTATAAATGTATTGAAAAAAAAAAAAAGAAACTGAATAACTTTTATTAAGATAAAAATGTTTAACTTGCGTAACATTTTTATTTTTCATCGCTAAAAATTAAAATAAAGAATATGTACTGCATACTCAATAATTCCTTCAGACATTCAATATATAAACAGATATAGATATATATTTATAATATATTTTAAACACATAATTCACAACTTGATTTATTGGCGGATTGGCCTATATACTTATATACAGCAGGATTGCAAGAGCAATATGATCAGACGTAGAATTTTTGAAAAGAATTCCCAATTAAAATTCCACGAGAGTCCCCTGATTTCTGCAGGTAGAAAAAAATTTCCTGCGAATTCCATCCAACGTTATCCCGAAGAGTAGACACTCTGCGAGTTTAGAGAAATTGAAGCGGCGAATTTTTAACGTATCATCCCTCTTCGTCGTCTCGATTTGCAAGATCCGACGACGACGACGACGGCGCTTCGATTTCCGCGCCGAGGCCCGAGCCTGATCGCCAGATTTCTCGCGTTTTTCAGCGAGGCGAGAGAGGCGGCCCTGGCCGATGGAATGCGGGCGCGGCGAGTCCCGGCGAGTCCTCGGCGCATTGCGCGGTATATATTGCTATGGATATATACGCGTACTCGCTCGCGAATACACAGTGTCGGGTGTGTTAAGCGGCGCTCACACACGGCCTTCGTTCGAAAGCGCGATTCTCTTCTGCCCCTCCCCGCCCCCCCCCCCCCGCCCCCCGCCCCACGCTCTTCGCTGGCTCTTTGTAAATATTTTCAAGAAAATCTCACGCGAAATCGGATTGTACTCTGCGTTGATACCACTGCTT
>NW_027223324.1:6288270-6329667 GCF_030449975.1 Polyergus mexicanus
AAGCAGTGGTATCAACGCAGAGTACTCCACGGTCAAGATGTCATAGGTTGTTCGATTTGTTTTTTTTTATTCTCTACAATTATAACTAATTAAAAATAGGGCTTCCGATTTAAAAAAGCCTTTACAAAGTAATTTAATTTTTGTTTTAAACTTTTTTATCTAAAATCAATATTTTTGAAGATATCTTAGAAGGCAATTTTTAGTGACTCACCCTGTATATATATACCAGGTATATAAATATGAAACCGGAATTTTTGTATAGAAAATACACGTTTATTGTATGAAAATAATAAAAAATATTTTATTCGAAGTATTGCCCATCGCTAGCTATACATTTTTTCCATCTCTCTGACAATTTGTGGATGCCACGCCAAAAAAACTGTTGCTCCTTTGAGGCAAACCAGTCATCGAGTCATTTTCGTACATTTTCGTAAGAAGTGAAGTGCTGCTCAGCAAGTGCGTGTCCCATCGATGCAAATAAGTAGTAATCGGATGGAGCCAAGTCTGGTGAGTAAGCCGCATGCGAAAGTATTTCCCAACTAAACGCGTCAATCGTTTCCTTGACCGGTTTTGCTGTGTGTGATGGTGCATTATCATGAAGCAAAATCACTTTGTGTTGCCTTTTTTGATATTCTAGTCGTTTTTCATGCAAAGCTTGATTCAAATCGATCATTTGTTGTCGGTAGCGTTCAGTATTAACGGTTTCGCCAGGTTTTAGCTCTCTTCAAACTTTTTCGGTGGTCTTCCACGTTCTTCGTTTCTCACGTCAAAATCGCCACTTTTGAATTTTTTAAACCACTCAAAGCACTGTGATTTACCAAGAGCATGCTCACCGTAAGCTTCGACAAGAATACTGCTGCCATTCAGCAGCAGTTTTCTTCAAATAGTAACAGAAAATCAATGCTGTCCGCAAATCGTAGTTTCCAGGCACAAAATTCGACATGTTTAACGCTATTAAAAACTATGCTGTTGTATGAAACTTGTATTGTTGTGAGTTGAAAATCTTTATCAGATGTCAAAACAAGAAAATGACGCGGTTTGACGGTAACTACATTGACAGCTAAGGCAATCTATGGGCAAATTCCGGTTTCATATTTATATACCTGGTATATATAATTTATCAAGTTTTATGAAATATTCTCAAATCAAATGTGCTTTATCCAAAGAGAGATTAATGTTAAGAAAATGTTAAAATAATCGTTCTGAGTAGGGATGTGAAAATAGAAACGTCACATTTCGCTGATTATTATTATGTATATTAATTATGTATATATATATATAATAGAGAATATCTATTGTATTTCATTTTTATCTATATTTTGTTGCGTCTGTCAGCATCTTGAAATAAAGTTAGAATATTCTTTTATGAACTCATTTCAATTTCATACAAGATTTTGAGATCTATTCCTTACTTTAGTACATTCTCAGGTTGTCGGTTTATTATTTCTGCCAAAGCTATCATACGGGAATGATTTTAGCGGCGTTTTAACTGTTTCCGATATTCTATTAAACATATATATATGTTACTCAAATAGTAATTAAGATCGCCGTAACAAATCACTTTTGTCGACGTTGTGCCGGTTGCCTTTCTGCAGCGGGTTATTAAGACGGTTGAAGAACCGCAAGTTGTCGATAGATCGATTTCTTGTACGTGTACAGTTTATTTCCGTATATACGCATATAAGACTTGTTCAGTTGAATACAGAACAGAACTTTTATGTCCATCCAGTGACATGTAATATTTAAAGTGGCGTCAATGCTTTAACGTAAAAACACGAAAAAAACGATATTAAAACTCGTGATAATTTAAAAAGAAAGATGGATAGATGGATGGATGGATGGACAGATAGATAAATAGATAGATGGATAGATGGATAGATGGATAGATGGATAGATGGATAGATGGATAGATGGATAGATGGATAGATGGATAGATGGATAGATGGATAGATGGATAGATGGATAGATGGATAGATGGATAGATGGATAGATGGATAGATGGATAGATGGATAGATGGATAGATGGATAGATGGATAGATGGATAGATGGATAGATGGATAGATGGATAGATGGATAGATGGATAGATGGATAGATGGATAGATGGATAGATGGATAGATGGATAGATGGATAGATGGATAGATGGATAGATGGATAGATGGATAGATGGATAAATGGATAGATGGATAGATGGATAGATGGATAGATGGATAGATGGATAGATGGATAGATGGATAGATGGATAGATGGATAGATGAACAGATGAACAGATGGATAGATGGACAGATGGATAGATGGATAGATGGATAGATGGATAGATGGATAGATGGATAGATGGATAGATGGATAGATGGATAGATGGATAGATGGATAGATGAACCGACGGTTAAAATTAGCAGAGTTCCAACTGAAATGATATGAATGCTTGGTTTTCCTTTACCTCTATTCTCTGTTGGCCACCCTGCTAATTTTAACCGTCGGTTCATCTAACCGGATTTGATGAAATTGGCCCTTAATCGGGTTTAATAACGTCCGTAGTTGTAAAACTGGCCAATCACAGTTATTCCTCTGAAGAATGGGGTGACTGTGATTGGTCAGCCTTAGAACTATGGATATTATTACACCCGATTAAGAGTGACGTGTAAATGTAGTTATAGATGGATAGATGGATGGATGGATGGATGGATGGATGGATAGATGGATGGATAGATAGAGACATAGATAGATAGATAGATAGATAGATAGATAGATAGATAGATAGATAGATAGATAGATAGATAGATAGATAGATAGATAGATGCATAAATGAATGGATAGATGGATGGATAGATGGATGGATAGATGGATGGATAGATGGATGGATAGATGGATGGATAGATGGATAGATGGATGGATAGATAGAGACATAGATAGATAGATAGATAGATAGATAGATAGATAGATAGATAGATAGATAGATAGATAGATAGATAGATAGATAGATAGATGGATAAATGAATGGATAGATGGATGGATAGATGGATGGATAGATGGATGGATAGATGGATAGATAGATGGATGGATAGATGGATGAATAAATGGATGGATAAATGGATGGATAGATGGATAGAGAGAGGGTTTGAGAGGGGGGAGAAAGAGAGAGAGAGTAATTATTTTAACATTTTTTAAATATTAGTAATATTTAAGTAAAAATAAAGAAAAAAATAGAGGCTGCTTATATTTCAGAGAGATATGTAAAACATTGTTTTTTTTTAATATAAAAAATATAATAAAGCAATCTCTTGTATTACACACACCATACATTATAAAAACAAGCAAATCTCTTGTGTATTATCAAGAACTGTAAATTGTTTCTCTGTGTGAAAATTCTTTTTTGATATATCTCAAACAATATTTCTTGAAAATTAACATCTATAATTTGTATATGATGCATATATGTTTTGTGTATATCTCTTGAAAGAATTGATAATAGCACGTACACACATTGTAAATCACAATCTAATTAAATTTCAGTTTGTACCTCATAGAAAAACGAAACATTTATTGATTCGCCTAGATTCTCGTGTTATATACATAAAAGCCACAATTTTTTTTTCGAATAACCAATAATATTTACTGAAACTCATAAAAACTCCAATATTTTTGCCATCCATCAACTATTGCTTGCTAAAACTTGAATTTGCCTGACAAGTCAAAGTATATATTTAGGTATCGGGCTGCGTGTTTATTCTCTGATTTCTCAAAATATATATACATATATATATATATATATATATATGTGTACATACATGTACATGAAATATGATTCGAAATCATCGGAATCATCATATTTATTTATAACATATTTTCGATTCTTGCGTAGAAATATTGACAAACTGTTAATTATTCGATAAAAAATTTACAACAAAGATTGCAAAAATTAGAATATTATTCAATTTTCCATATACAGTTTATTTATATGATATAATAAATAATGTACTGCAGTTTTTAATAACTCCGATATTTTCGTCGCAAAGGATCACGCACGATTTATAAGAAAAAAACGTTCTCGGTCAATTCGCTTGAATTTGTGATATGTTATAGTTCTTGTGTCTCTGATAAAAAATGTCAAGTTACAGAAACTTATTTCTATGAATTTCTGAATTATACGGGTATACAAGAAGTATCGGAGCTCCTTAATATTTCGAAAAGTACGTATTTTAGAAAAATGTTTCATATAAAAGTTGTAAGGTTTTACGTGACACATTACATAGCAATATTATTATGATTTTGTATCAAAATTGGGCATTTATCCGTAAATTATAATAGTCTACGCATAAACAATGTAAACTATGAGTAACATATCATCTATGTGAACGATGAGTAATCTATGAAATATGGTTTATGGAAGACATTTTTTATATTTCGTTTTTTATATTTCATGCTTGAAACATAATTATAAACAGAAACCTAAGTAGCCAAAGGCTGATGACAGAAAACGAGACGTCTGTCATAGTCGTGAAATAGGACGTAAAATAAGGCAAAGGAAAACGTAAGTCGTAAAAGACTATTGTACAATAGCGTTACGTTTTTCTCTGTCGTACTTTACTAAAATCATATGTACAGATACATTAACTATTAGCTTATATAGTTTACATTGTCTATGAAAAAAGTCCATGTATACATTATGTGGACAATATATAAACAATTCATCTGGATGTGATTTTGAAATTTTCGGCATAATCCTGCTTTTAATAGCGTTGTCAACGTTGTTAACAACGCTATTCAAGGTCATAATAATATTGCTACGTAATGCGTCATATAAAACCCCACAACTTTTATATGAAACATTTTGTTCTAAAATGTATTTTTTGAAATATTAAAGAATTTTGATACTTTTTGTATATCCGTATAATTCAGAAATTAGACATAGAAATAAATTTCTGTAACTTGACATTTTTGATCAGGCATACAAGAACCATAACATATCACAAATTCAAGCAAATTGACCGAGAGATTTTTTTTTCATATGAATAGTGCGTGATGCTTTTTATGAAAGTTGCAATGAGTTGCATTTGAATCAAAGTTGAGAAACATTTATTGAAATTTTCTTTTTATTCTTAGCTGAAAATTTTAATTAACAATTTTGCCAAGATTCGCAAAATATTACAACATTTCGATATCGTGGAGAAAAAGCCATCGTTCTCGAATAAAACAGTCTTTCTTATGTACCGAAATTTCGGCCTGAAGGGAGGTTTCTGTTTTCAAGTGAAGTAGCCTTTATTTTTCATCAAGCCTCGCTTTTTTTTCTAACTTTGAGTGATTCATTTTTCGGATCGCACACTTTGATTGGTCGGCCGAAAATCACCAGCTGCCGCGGCTGTCAAGATCGCGTGTCCGACAGACGCGTGTCGCCGAATCGCGGTGCGAGAAACAGCATCTGGCCCGAAAGCGCGTTGTCTACGAGTGCAACTTTCCGAGGCTTGTTACCACGAGCGAGCTAGCTAGCGAACACGCTTATCTCTTCATCATTACGCTCGAAATACTCGAGCGGGTGTGGCACCACCGGTCGTACTTGTTGGGATCGGTCAGCTAGCCGGTCGTAACGGAGCTATAAGATCTGCTGTTCCGTTTCGTTGCTTTGCATCGCGTACCTTTTCCGAACGTTCGACACTATTCCCTGTAACTCGTGGAATATCATACTTTTCGCGATTGGCGTAATTTCGTAGTTAATTCTCCTAAAATTTTCCTAAAACAAGTATAATTAAGGAGTTGTTAACATTGATATAATTGAGTAATACATATATACAGGGTGTCCTAAACCACCCGTACACCCCTTTTCTTTCAAAAACTAAGCATTTTAGAGAAAAACGTTTTGAACAAAAATTGTATGGTCTTGAGGGGAACAAAAGATGGTGTCATTGGTTTGACCTTGGATGGCATCGTTAAGGTCAAGTCAAGGACACTTTTAATTTCTTAAATGGAACCCCCTATTTTTTATTGCATATTCTTATAGCTTACTTCGAGAGCTTTCCAAAACACTATAATAAAGTATTTTTTCATTAAGTACTTTTTGAGTTATTTTATATTTTAATCTGACATATTTTGATATAAAAAATTTAATATCTTGTAAAATATTTAGTTTTCGATAACCTTACCGTAATACTTCTATGTACAGAATAATGAGATAAATTAATTAGTGCAAAAAAAAACATCATTTTAAAAAATACATTGTAAATAATTTTCTTAAAAACAATTATTTTTTATACTAATTGATTTGTCTCATTATTCTGTACATAAAAGTATTATGGTAAAATTATCGAAAACTAAATATTTTACAAGACATTTAATTTTTTATATCAAAATATGTCAGATTAAAATACAAAATAACTCAAAAAGTACTTTATGAAAAAATACTTTATTATAGTGTTTTGGAAAGCTCTCGACATAAGCTATAAAAATATGTAATAAAAAATAGGAGGTTCCATTTAAGAAATTAAAGGTGTCCTTGACTTCACCTTAACGATGCCATCCAAGATCAAACCAATGACACCATCTTATGTTTCCCTCAAAACCATACAATTTTTGTTGAAAACGTTTTTCTCTAAAATGCTTAGTTTTTGAAAGAAAAGAGGTGTACAGGTGGTCTAGCATATATATGTATATAACTTCATAATTATATTTCTGCTTAAATATTCACAAAACAAGAATTGATTTCAAAATCTTTTTTTCTTTTAGTTTTTGAATTTGCAATACACATTGCGGGAAATCTAAACAAATCTAAGAGTATTTGTGCAATTATGAATAAAGTTTTTTTCTTCATCTTATTAATTTTTTATATTTTATTTGTCGTAAATCTCAATTATATCGATGCTACATGCTATGAATATATATATATATAGAATAATAGTTTATTTCAGCTTCACGCCAAGAAAGGGACCTGGTTTACAATTTTTCCTACTCACATTCATCCATCCATACTTCCTTAGCCTTCCATGCTAAACCTATATATTGTCTTATACTAATATAAATACTATTTACTAATTAACATATTAACATAAATCCAACATAAACATAAAGCATATACCATCTTAATGATAATAATCAGCACCATAAAACACAATAACAATAACATTATAAACTTTTCTTATGACTAGTTTCTGTTCCTTTATCCTATCTTACACAATAACTGAAAACTTGAGAGTATTATATTCCTTCACCTTTCAATTCTTACAATTAACTATATAAATTTATAACCTTTTAATTCAAAATTATTATCTCTTCCATTTCATTCAACATAACCTCCTTTAATTTTCCTACCTCTTCACTTCTCTAACTTTTTTCTCTTTTTCCTTCCATAACTTTCTCAAAATCATATTTTTTTCAATGTCTATTTCGTCATTAAATAATTTCTCTATCCTTTCCTTTCTATTATTTCCCATTTGATCGAACCATATCCTTTTAACTCCTCACACTCCCCTACAAAATGTTCTATATTATCGTTACCTATCCCATAGAATTTGCATACTTTATCCTTTGTTTTTGCCCAATATTTATTTACATCCTCCATGTTTCCACATCTTAATCTTAATAATGCTCTAATTCCATCCCCCATCCTTAATATATATAACTACTAACGTTATATCTAACATTGGAAAATTAATAGAAATATATCTTCGGAATCTTACTTTTCAATTACACACACATATAAAGCATATTTTATTTAAAGGAAACCTCAAGATGGGTTTATATCAAAATTATTCATCGTTGAAAGTTGCAAATAAGAAATTCCAAATCAACTTTTTCATAAATAATTTATATTGAATTCTGAAGTTATATAGTGCATTTCTTTTTAAATTTGTAGAAAAATATTTTTAAACATTTTCATTTGTTTGATATTCTATTGTATATTTTCTTATTGAACAAGTGCGCGAGCCTAAAAGGATAATATTGTATCTTATGCACACTTAACTATTGCCAATCCACTCGCGAAAAATGTACGGACAAACGAGCGAGAAAGAGAGAGAGAGAGAGAGAGAGAGAGAGAGAGAGAGAGGCTGATAATATACATATTAATATATTTATATGCAGGCGCGCTCGCGCGCGAATATTGAAACCGGGACCGGTTCCAGTTTTATGACGGTGTCGAATGTTGCGCGAGAACCGGTAACAAGGCGATTTATACATTCGCGGAGCGATCCGTTTCCAACGCCCACGTGGTCGTGCATTTTACTCGCTCGGCATTTCGATCCGTTGTATTTGCACTTTTTATTATATCGCTTCATTGTATCTCGCTATTCTCCTTTCCCTCCCTTCTCTTTCTCTCTTTCCCCTTCTGGCCGATTTTGAATTTATTGCATCTAAACACCGACTATTATTCACGATATATTATCCGTTTGTTCATTATGCTATAATTTTATTACGCGTGAACACATAAAAAGAGATAGTGCGTATATACATTTGTTACACGTTGCCTCATTGGTCGATTTTTTTAAATTTAAAATTTTATTATATTTTAAAAAAGAGATCCATATACACATACATATATGTGTATATATATATATATATAGAAAGAGAGGAAGAGAGTTCCCGAAGTGCTTGGCCATTATTCGGCTATTTTCATTGTGTGTCGCCGCGCTTATATATTACTGTACAACTATTATTTTCCATACCGGCATTTTCAATTTGAAATATTTATGCGACCCATTAAATAGGTACACGCGATACCTGGCAATTTCGATTTTTTCATGCGATGTCTGCCGGCGTATTTAACTTTTTAATATAATATAGCACAATTATGGGTCCAAGTGCAATTTGTCATCCGATTCACTGTATGTAATCAAAATAAAATTTATTTACTATCTTTATTATTTGTTTCTATGCGAACCAAGCTAAAAAAAAGTTATTAGAATAATTATAACATTGAGATAAAAGTATTGTGCGACACCCTGATGCTTTTATCATCATATAATCATATAATCATTATTTTTAAGTAATTCGGTAATGTTTGTTAAATAGTTACTATTATAAAAAATTATGATTATTCATCTTCATCGTTTGAAACATACATATTTTAGACTATTTTATATCGTATACGTATATATGTATGTATTATAATAATACAATTTTTTATTTTTTTATTTTTTTATTCAGACGAAGCATGCATACGCTTTTTTTCATAATTCTAAATACATAATATCGCTATATGAATCGCGTGACTTTACTTCATTCGAGTACGGCTCGAGGAAAAGCGCAACTCATTAATAATTATGAATTTTTCTAGTACGTTCAAAATAATTCACTTACTTTGATAAACGCGAGTCGATGAAATCGACCATGTACTTAGAAAGAAGTTTACTCCAATCGTGATCGGTATAATATATTTGACAGAAACCGGAATTCTCAGATTCGTGCTAACAATAAGCTTCCGCTATTCAAATCGGTGAGTCAGATCCATCTGCGACGAGTTTTTTAGGCGCATATATCGAACGATTATATTATATTCTACTCGTGGCGGTATCGGTTGCGATGTGACACTGACTGTGACTGTACGATGGAGACCGGTTCGCATTTTACGAGCACTGACAACGTCCGCCATGAAACGCACACTTGAGAAGCGATCTAGTTTGTGTGCCTGCATGTACTAATCGAATCATTTATTACAAAGGATAAAAGATATACAGAATGTCCCAAAATTAAATCGACAAACTTCAGATGGTTATAAAGAACATCAAAATAAACCGATTTTGTCAATAAACCCGTGTCCGCAAATGAGCCGTTTTGACACTAGAGAATCAAAGATTAACAAGGGAAAAAATCTTAAAAAAAGAATTATTTTTTCAAAATTTTATTAATAGGTCTGTTCTTTACAGCTGAACTGGCTGCACCAGTTCAGAGCCCATCCTTCTCCTTCCAATAGGGACAGAAAAAGATAAACTCTGAACCAGTGCAGCCAGTTCAGCTGCAAAGAACAGACCCAATGCAAATAGAAGTGTTTTTATCATGAAATCTTTATATAAAACATTTCTTGATATCACGAATAATTTTCGAAATATGTATATCGAAAAAAATAAAAAGCTACTCTATATATGAGGGGTAACCAGGTTAACCGCTTAGAATCGTTTTTAGTTCACAACTGGAAATTTATAAATTCATCCATTTATCCTCTTCCTCTATATATGTTCAAAGTTTCATCAAAATCAGAATTTTCGGGTTCGCGAAGTTCCCGTGCTAGTCTTTGATTTTCTAATGCCAAAACGGCTTATTTGCGGACACGGGTTTATTGGCAAAATTGGTTTGTTTGGTTAGAATCCCAGATTATCAGAGAAGCGCAAACTCTACCCCCACCATGCCCACCGCCGCCATCTTAAGACACAAACGTCAGTAGCGCTTACACACACACACACACGCGCGCGCGCGTACACATACATTATACATATATATGTTTTAAATATATGTGCAGCTTAATTTCATCATATATAACATATAAGACATTTTTATTTACCGTGGTAACAAGAAATTATAATATGCACTTATTTAAACTTTTAATATTACATAACCACATTTGATTGACAGCTGTCAAGCTGTACGTGTGACGTTTGTATTCTAATATGGTGACTATTTTAATCGACCAATCAGGAAGTGAAACAAGTTGGCGCCTCTTTGGTAATCTAGGACTCTAGTTTTGGTATCCTTTATAATCATCTGAAGTTTGTCGATCTAATTCTGGGACGTTCTATATACATATTCAAAAGTTAAATTACAGAAATAAAAGCAAATAGTCGCTAATGCAACGACATATATATATGTATGTATGTATTTATTAATCCTTTCCTTTCGGCTTAGGATGGCTTCCAGTTTACATTCGATTCTTATTTCTAAATTTTTTGCTCTTTGCTCTTTGCCTTATTACATTAACCGTTAAATTAAAAATTCGAATCAAAATCAAAATCTCTATATAGATATTAACGTAAACCTAAACATAATATAATATAAATATTCATTTCAATTTAAGCTAAATATTACAGTCTTTGCTTTTCTTTTTGTACGGCCCTTTATAATTAATCTGTTCTATATATCTTCCTTATGCCTATTAATCTTTCCTCCTTGCCTCCTCTTTCCTTCGTCTCTCTATCTCTTTTCTTCTTTCTATTATTTCCTTCATTTGTTCTAATCCTTTTCCTTCCTCGTCAAATAAGTTCTGTCTTATACTTATTATCTCCACGCATTCATATATAACATGTACTACCTTTCCTCTTTTTCTCCGCATCTCCTACACATCTTATCTTCCTGTTTCCTCCAGTGTAGCCTCGCATTCATCTCATTTCCTATTCTAAATCTTGCTATCATACTCCTGTCCTTTGCCTTTCTCCTGTCCTCTAAGTATTTTGGGATCGTGTCTCCTCTGATTTCTTTGTATAACTCATTGTACCTTGATTCCTCTATCTTTTTAGTTCTCTCTTCCTCTGTTCTTTTCATTATGCCCTTCCCAATTTTCTCCTCTGCTGTTTCTCCATTCTCCTCTTCCCTTATTTTCTTCAATTCTCGCTCACTTATTCCAGCCCAGTCCAGTGTCTCCCTTCTCTTTCTCTCTCATTTGCTAACTTCTCCTTCTCCGATCCTTTTATCCATCTCCATCATGCAGTCTTTAATTATCTTCTTGTCCAAAGTTCTAGTTTTTTTCTTCATACCTTACCGCTCTCTTTATACTTCTCAAACTAATATTTATCAATTTACATTCATCCTCCAGAATATGATTGGGTGTTACTTTCTCCAGACCCAGAATCTATTTCACATACTTTCTCTGTATCCTATCCATCCTTTCGTCTCTGTACCAACCCCACACCTTCGCCCCATATAATGCTACGCTGTTCACTAGTGCATTAAACATTTTCATTCTTCTTCCGAAATCTTTGCTGAAAATTCTCTCTCCTATGCTCCATGTGCAACGACATGTATATAATTAATTCTAATATCAATTCAATGAGTTTCACTAAATGTTGTCGAATAATTTGAATTGTATTCATTTTATGACTTAAACTGCAGTTGTGTATGTATGTATGCAAACATGTGTAAATATGTGAACGTGTGAGCATGTGTGTTTGTGTTTGCCTCTATCACAATCATTGACACGCTTTTTTTCCATCTCTTTATTTTACATTCTTAAATCATTATCAATAATTCACCTACGGCGAATAAACGATCTGATTTTTGAGATAAGTTTAAATTATTTCCTGATGTCTCTCCTCGTAAATTCAACAAATTTATTCTACTTTGCTTCAATTTAATATTTACAATACAAGACTGTCAAAAAAGTTCGTTGTATTTTGTCATGCTCTCGTTAGTATCTTATCTTACATATTTAATCATATGTTAAATGTCGCATGAATTTTCTCAAAAGTCTGATTAAAAATTACATAGTAGTATGTTAAATATTAATCATTAAAGATATATTTTTTTGATACTGATAATTAAGCAAGCAATCATGAGACAAATCAATATATAAGGAAATAAAAATGTGTATATACTTTTTGATTGCCTTATTAATGCAAATTCAATATACATATAAAAGTGTATGGTCATTCTATCTATGCTGTTTCATTGTATATAGTGTATAAATCAATCGATCCGTCGATGACGCCACAGCTTCGAGAAACGAGCATCGGAAGAGCAAATAACGCGTCAATAGCTCGCGTACATACATATATATATAGGTAAATATTAAGAGACAAGGATCACTTCGCGCTTTATAACAATGTCAAGCTATTAATAGACTTCAATAGAATCAATCTGTACGTTTGCCACGCGGAAATCACGTCGAGTCACCTTTCGCCGATTTTTCATCATTAACTCATTATCCAATTCTCCTATCTCGAGGATTTGTCCGATTTTTAACGCAAACGACCACCGACAGAAAATTATTTCTCTTCACACAAGATTTAATTTTTAATCATTGTAAGAAACTTTATTCCACTAATTCATTTCTAAAATGGTTACACCTAAAATAAAATTTTCTTTAAACAAATAAATACATTTGTTAATTTTGATTTTTTTTTACTTAAATAAATATACTTCGTTTCTAAGAATGTTTTGTTATATGTATTAAACAAATTATTATTTGCATGTAACAAAAATTATAATTTTTAAAATCAATTATTTAAAATTTTTATACAAAAAGAATCTTTATTTGAAGATAAAAAATAATTTATTGAAATAAAGAGAACCTGTGTTTTTGAAACAAGCAGTCAAAAATTAAAAAATGTTTTTAAAAAAGTAATTTAGTATAATAAAGATAAAAAACGTTTTAATTTTTTTATTTGCGAATAAAAGCATATTATGCTTTTATTTTATATTTCACTAATTGAGATATATTTACTGCCTGATTCAAATAACTAATTCCTTTACAAGTATTTAAATAAATAATTATTTTTAATCAAAAAAATTTTATTTGGATTTAATACATTTCTTTTTTCAGTGTAGATATAAATCTTAATTCTATATATCTTATATATCAACTTTTTTACAATATATATATATATATATATATATATATATATACTATTTTAGTATAAAAAAAAAATTGTTTTTAAGAAAATTATTTACAATGTATTTTTTTAAACAATTATTTGTTTTTTTTGGCACTAATTAATTTGTCTTATTATTCTGTACATAGAAGTATTACGGAAATTATCGAAAACTGAATATTTTACAAAATATTTTATTTTTTATATCAAAATATGTCAGATTAAAATATAAAATAACTCAAAAAGTACTTAATAAAAAAATACTTTATTATAGTGTTTTGGAAAGCTCTCGATGTCAGCTACAAGAATACTAAATAAAAAATGGGGATTTCCATTTAAGATTTTAAAGTTGACCTTCACATGACTTTCAAATGATTTTCCAAAGTAAAATCATTGTCACCATCTTATGGCCCCCTTGAAGCCACACAACTTTTGTTTGAAACATTTTTCTCTTCCGGGCTTGGTTTTTGAGATATTCGATTGGATGGATTAAAATGGGCCACCTAGTATATATATATATATATATATATATATATGTGTGTGTGTGTGTGTGTGTGTGTGTGTGTGTGTGTGTGTGTGTGTGTGTATTAAATAATTGTAGAATAATTTCCACAGCAGCTTATCGCAAAAAAATCATTCATCCCTCTTTTTCCGATTTATCAATACTTTTTTTTCGTAGTTGGAAAAAATACACGCACAAATCGTTTATCAACAATGACATTATTTACGGTCGAGTAGAATCACATCTATCGATTAGCTGCACGGAGTGTTTATATGTTTGGTACGTATATGGATTATGCGTACAATTTAATGTTGTTATCCATTATCGGAATAACGATGCGCCATTTAACAATATACGCTTTGTGTTTCACGTACAGATCTGCATAATGGGATACGATATTTTTCTGTTTATAACGTGGGATTATATTTATCCGATTTGTGGGGAACACTCGGTCGATTTCTGTCACGTGATATTTTGTATGTTATATTTTCTAATAATTGATCATATAACAATCCTTGGCGCAATGCTGCCTTATTTTTGATAAGGTTATATATGATATACGAATTTGATTAAATTGGTCCGCTGTAATGTATATTTGTGTGACTTTATATATATATATGTGCTAGAATCCCACTAGACCGGTTAATCCAGCACTTGAGGAAAGTTGCTCGAAAAACATTAATATTCAAAGAGGGTGATTAATCTTACTGGCGGATAACCATCGTACGTGTCCAGTATTCAACAAGGCAAGTAAGCGGTCACTAACACTAGATCCGCCCTTAATTAACATTTCTTAAGCGGTCGCGGGAAGCAAGCTAACGCGAATCGAGAATTAACTTGACATCAATTTGCTCCTTCTTTATATAACAAAGGACATTTTATTTTCGAAGCGATTATATATTATAACCCATAAAAAAATTTTTTCTAGATGCTAAAGTGTCATTTTAAAAGAAAAGAAATTTTATTGTGTGATAAATTTTCGCATAATTTTGTCAAGTTTAATTATTATAACAAACATGTGTAGAATATTGAACAAATGTCTATAAAACAAAGATACAAACCATTATATATGTATGTATATATACCCACACCCATACCCACACACACACACCCACACCCAACCCCGCCCAACCCACCCACTCAACCCCTACCCCCCCACACACACAACCCCCCCCCTACACACACACGCGCACGCACGCACGCACGCACGCACGCACGCACACACGCGCACAACCACCCACACACTCACCCACCCATCCACGTACACACACGCGCGCGCGCGCGCGCGCACGCACGCATTCACCCACACCCACCCACCCACGCACACACACACGCGCGCGCGCGCACACACACACACACACGCGCACACACACACGCACACGCACAACCACCCACCCACCCATACCCACCCACACATTCACTCACCCACACCCACCCAACGCACGCGCGCGCGCGCGCACACACACACACTCACACACTCACTCAACCCACCCACCCACCCACCCCCGCGCGCGCGTGCGCGCACGCACGCACACACACGTACACACACACACGTACACACGTACACACGTACACGCACACGCACATAATAGATGGAGTGAGGGAGGAGGGACGGAGGTTGGGTGGGAGAGAGGGGGGAGGAGAGGGGGTGAGGGGAGGAAAGAGGAGGGAGAGAAGGAGAGGGAAAGGGATGGGGGAAGGGAGGGAGTGAGGGGGTGAGAGGTGGCGGGGAGGGGAAGGTGGGTGAGGGGAGGGTGGGAGGAAAGAGGGAAGAGGGGTGAAGGGGGAGGGGAGAGGATGGTGTGGGGAGGGAGATCGCGCGGAGAAGGGAGGGGGAGGGGAGTGGAGGGAAGGAGAGAGGGAGAGGGTGGGAGGGAGGTTGGGCGGGAAAGAGCGAGGGGGGGTTCATCTTTTTTATAACTATATATTATTGAGTTTATTTCTTTAGGATCTGGAAAGAATCCAAGCATATATTTGTTTCAATTCACAATCGACAATATAAAGAATATAATACAGTTTGTTAAACTCTAGCAATTATCTCGACTGCTTCTCAAGAATATACTTGAATATATTTGAAGGAATATAGTTATGATTCGTGAATTACCTTTTTTTGAGTTCATTCAATGATAATAAATCGACGAGAAAAAATCGTTAAAAAATTTGTCTAAAATCAGTCGAATACTTACGACCGGTCGCAGACTATATATATTGCCCGGTATACGCAATCGTCCGCATACTTCTTAGTTTTATTTCAGAGATGTGTACTTATCGATTAGTCCTGCCGCGTCTCTCTTTCCACGATTGTTCCGCTCTCGTAGGCTCAGTGTCGCATTGGTGGTGCGCGGCCTAGAAATGCCCACCGCCGTCGGTGGTACGATAATTATGTGGAAACTATTAAAGAAACTCCATTCATTCCAACGGATCCAAGAGAACGGATCTTGAAAGAATCCTAAGGGGAACAGCTCATCCCCAATTTTTTACTTTGCCCGCGCGATATCAATTTTTCGGGCAAGCTTAAATATTTCATGACCTGGCGAATCGTATTTCTTTCCGCCAATAATTCCCACTCTATTACAGATCGAGACACCTTGTGATACCTATTCTAGGTATGATTGAAAATAAATCACTTTAATAAGACTAGCCTTTCCGTGATAGGTCGCGACGAACGAATTGCTTTTCCCGGATCGGTTGTGTTACGTTAGAAATCACATTTGTACACGAGCATCATTCGAGCAAGAATAGATTACGATAAGCGTATATATATTTTGTGTAATGATACGTCCTCTCCAATACAACACACAACACCCTTTTAATAAAATTATACTTGAAAGACTTGGCGTGAGAAGATAACAATTTATGCAAGGAAAAATTGTATAGTACATATTAGTATTTATGCACATAGAGTGGTTTGCGATTATACGTATAATCACGATAAAGAATTTTTTTCCAGTACTTATACGAATAATAAAGAAACATTTCCAAAAATTGACAGAAAATAAAACACGTCATTAAAAGAAAAACAAATTGTACCACATAGAAAAGATATATATGCAGGGTTGGGAAGTAACGCGTTACGTGTAACGTCGTTACAGTTACTTTTTTTCGGTAACGATCGTTACTTTTTTCTGTTTGTAACGGTAACGGTAACGTCGTTACATTTTTAGAATAACAGTAACGAATTAGCCGTTACTTTTATTGTTAATTTTTAGTTCTTTATTATCTTATATATCTATTCAACAGATAGATGTATTTTTTGAAAAATATTTTGTAACCTTCTATCATAGGCTGCATTCTGATAGTCACTGCCAGTACTGAAAATCTATAGTAACGTAAATCATAGATTTTATAATACTGGCAATGAATATTGGAATACACTCTTAATAATATCAATATTTCTCTTATCAATATTTAAAAACAATGTTTGATAAAAATTTTCGACAAAATTGAAATTTGTAAATTACAATTTAAATTCCTATGAAGATAAGTGTATTAAAAAGTAAAGATATTAACATAAAAAATTAGAATCATTAAATAAGATAAATATAAAAAAACGCTTGCTATATAGAGACTAATTTAAAGTTTTTAATTGTAACATAGATTATTACATTTAATATTGATTATTAAATAATTTTATAATCTAATAGCTTATTTTAGCATTACAAAAAACAAAAACATAACGAAAAAGTAACGAATCGTTACTTTCCAAGTAACGGTAACGGTAACGCGTTACTTTTTAAAATTAGTAACGAGTAACGGTAACGAGTTACTTTTTACAAAAAATAACGGTAACGGTAACGCGTTACTTTTATAGAGTAATGTTCCCAACCCTGTATATATGTATAATACATCTTTTATCTATCGACATGTTTACAATGAAGAGAGAAAGGAAGAGACACTCGGCTTTCCCTCGAATATTCCTGTCCTCCATCCTAAATCTATCTACAATGCATATAATTTTTAATCGTTTTATAAATATATCGTTATATCGGTGCAGTTCAATATATCGTTATCTCGTCGTTCACTTAATTTAGCGATGCGCAACAATGTACAGTGGAACAAGGAAATGGCACGTAGCTGATTAAAGTTTACGCGACAGTTTACATGTATATTTATTTATGTCACACTGTTGAAAGTCGCATTGTTGAATGAAATATTAACGACAAGTTGGCCGCGCGTCGCGTATAGTTGGCTGCATTGGCGGCTTAGAGCGTGCTAAATGTGGGAAATGTTCACACCATTCAAACTTTCATCTCTCTCTCTCTTTCTCTCTCTTTTTCTTTTTCTATCGTTCATCGCTATATACTCGAGGCGAAGCCATTATAAAATATGCTGTGGAAAATCGCTATATACAATGTATACTTTTCCGCCCTTCCCCCTTCTCCCCTCAACCGGGGCAATAACTAAGTGCGGAAAATTGCTAACTTGTTACATATTATCACACTTATTTTAAACTTGACTTCAAACTAACATTCACTGTTGGCGTACGAAAGGCGTTCTAATAAGTAGAATGTAACAAATGTGTGTATGTATATATTTGCGTGTTTGTATGAATATATAAAACTCTTAATCGTATTTAAGGATGTTTTGATTGTACAAAAGTATAAAAAAATAATTGTTTTTAAGAAAATTACTTACAATGTATTTTTTAAAATAATTATTTGTTTTTTTTGGCACTAATTGATTTGTCTCATTATTCTGTACATAAAAGTATTACGGTAAGATTATCGAAAATTGAATATTTTACGAAATATTTTATTTTTTATATCAAAATATGTCAGATTAAAATATAAAATAACTCAAAATGTACTTAATGAAGAAATACTTTATTATAGTGTTTTGGAAAGCTCTCGAGATAAACTACAAGAATGTGTAATGAGAAATAGGGGGTTCCATTTAAGAAATTAAAGGTGTCTTTGACTTGACCTTAACGATGCCATCCAAGGTCAAACCAATGACATCATCTTACGTTCCCCTCAAAACCATACAATTTTTGTTCAAAACCTTTTTCTCTAAAATGCTTAGTTTTTGAAAGAAAAGGGATGTACGGTCGGTGTAGGACACTCTGTATATGAAAATTTTTATTTCGCTAACAATGTTTTTTCCTTGTCAAATTTGTCAATACGTTACAAGACATGTTACCCGATTTTTCATAAGAATCATTACAAACTTTAAACTTAAATAATTTCGAAATCGTTAAGAGAATTATGCACAGATTTTGCACAGATATTCAGAAGGAATTGTAGAACAGTGTACGAAATTTTCATGCTTTTGTCAATGTCTGGACATATTACACATACATCCTTAATCGCCGCTGAGTTAAATCCAAAATATTTGTATTTTATTTAGCTTCAATAATATTTTATTTAGCTTTTTCACAGGTTATTCCGATCATAATTGCGATCCTTTGTTAAAAAAAAATTTATTTATTAATACCAAATAATGGAAGAACTTTCTTTATTATTTTGTACAAGTTGTTAAATGGACGCATTATTTCTTTCGAGCTGTTGGAGCGTATAAAGTTTTATATTTCAACTAGATCTCTCTCTCTCTCTCTCTCTTAGAACCCTATTTATTTTAATAAGTTTAAAGTGGTGAATCGATTATATTTATTAGCAAATAAATTTTCAATTCAAATAAATTTTTTTCATATGCGATTTGATTTCTTGTAAGCGTTCTTTATCTCTTCATCTTGAATAATGTTCGCTGAATACTGTTATATACTTTTCTTTTTTTTCATTGAATACTGCTATAATCTCGATTATTGTTTTTATTGACCTGACTCTCTCTGTCTGTCTCTCTCTCTCTCTCTCTCTCTCTCTCTCTCTCTCTCTCTCTCTCTCTCTCTCTCTCTCTCTCTCTCTCTCTCGCTTGTACGAATTTACATACGTATATACTAAAAAAGGATTTCTTCCCGTTTAAATAAATTCGCTAAATATTTCTGTTTGCAACTTTCAAGTTTATCTCACTCTAAGGTATTATTCTTAGAAATTAAATAAAATTATTATCCAATTCGCGCGCACGTTCTACATTATTCTTCTAAACTTTTCGTCTATACTTATACAGACTGAGATTATTGTTACCTCCCATTTTCTTCCTCGTCATTACTTGATGAACCAATTATGAAGAAATTATGAATGAGCAAATCATTGATAATAAAAGGCAATAGAAGTTGAAGATTAATCGCTCATTTTCCTTCCGACGAACCGTTATCGAATCGGCGACACGCGAATCGATCGCGAAATGCAGAAAAGTCGTTATTCGGGCGGGGGTAAACAAGATGACGGGGTGCGGTTGCACAATATCGAAGTAGCGATACACGCTAATGGTCGAAGAACTCGCGGAAACGCAATAAGGCTCGGGTATCGTGCAAGATGCTGCAGACTAATGGAACAGTAACTTCGCCACCATCGAGCCGGTTGGTTTCCCGTCCCTTCGGGGAACAATATATGTTTCCATTGATCGATAATGTACCAGGAAAGAGAAGACGGATCGTCTTATCTACAAGAAGTAACATAGCCATTCGGGCGCGCATAGAATTTGTCTCTGGGTTCATTGCACGAGATTGAAACGATAGCTTATCGTCGCTGATACAATTTTTTTAATGTATAATTTTTATATTGGACTAAAAGATAATATCCAATAGCCAAATCAGTTGTTATCGATCTAGTTTACGGTAATTAAAAAAAAAACTTGAAATAGTAAAAAATGTATACTTTTTACTCAATTTAATCAACCGTCGCGCAATAATGATAACATCAAGGTATCTCTGAGGTATACATTAATGTTTGATAGACTCAAGCGGAATTGTGGAAGTCGGTGCACGTTGTATGAATTATTCCCAAGTGCATTTATAGAGCAACCAATTATCCTCGCTTGAGAAAGATCCCAGCTTGTCTCATCCGTCCTCGTCGCTCAACAATACAATGATCTCTTCCGTTTTCACTTTCTCGTCTTTTACGAAACGACAGTAACACGAAAAAGGACACGTGACGTTTCTTCCTGCGATTGTCCTGTTGGTGTCGATATCGTATTCGAGATACACCATTGCGTCTCTCATATCGAAAGAGATTTTTCTCCCGTAGACACGGGACGGCGATACAATTCTGACGATGAGTCATTTTTTAAAACTCGTTAACTCATTACACACAGAGAGAACGAGCGAGTTTTATCCCCTCTTCTCCATCGTCGGTGACGACGAGGCTGGTTGGTTGGTTGGTTGGTTGGTTGGTCGGTCGCTCGGTCGATCGCTCGATCATCGTAACGTGCATGCTGGACATACGCGCGCGCGCGGCAAGGTGCAAATAATAATAATAATGTTAATAATCGCGCGCAAGGGCCGGGAGCGTGCCGCGGTCGAAAAGTCAAGAGACGACGGTACGTTGGTTGTAGTGCGGTGCGACACGGCACGCCGGGATTGGGTCGAAGAGTTGGAGCCTCGGCGCTCGGGGACTCATAATCGGTTCGGCTCGCTCCTGTGCAACAAGGACGGCAGGCGAAATCGCCGCGAGCGAATTAACGAGAAGAAGAGAGACGGGGAAGGGAGTAGGACGCGCACGACCCCGCCGATTGCAGCAACGAGATAGAGAGAGAGAGGAGGGGAGGGGGGAGAGGGAGAGAGAGAGGAAGTGAGAGATAGATAGAGATAGATAGATAGATAGATAGATAGATAGATAGATAGATAGATAGATAGATAGATAGATAGATAGATAGATAGATAGATAGAGAGAGAGAGAGAGAGAGAGAGAGAAGAGGGGGAAGATTGAAGGGATCGAGCGAGTGAGAGAAATCGCGAGTAAAGGGGTAAGGGATCGATGGGAGAGAGAGAGAGAGGGAGAATCGACGAGAGAAAGGCGGAAGATCCGACCACGTGCGCACGCAAGAGAGACAAGGAATAAGAGTAAGAGAGTGCGCGCGAGAGGCACGCCCTGCTGCAGGTCGATAACGGAACCGACGCATCCTCTCCGCGGCTCTCCGGTAGCTCTCTTGCTTTACACCACCCCGTCATCCTCCCCCCGCACATCCCCTCCTCACTCCACTCCTTCGCCCGCTCACCCGTCCGGGCCCATCTTTTCGACCCTCTCCTTCTATCGCCCGCGCATAGTCACGTACCACACCCGCTATTCTATCCGTGCCGATTGAGAAAGCGGACTCCCGCATGCCTACTCTCCATCGTAGGGTGTATAACCCACGAGTTACCCCTTCCTACGAAGCACGACCTCATCCTTCCTTCCGTACGCGTCCCTCTTCCTCTTCCTCTTCTCGCACGCTCGAATCCTCCGCGAGAATACGATGTATCGTGTGGATAGCGCTATCACGCGCATCTAAACCTTCGACAGGACTAGGCTCCCAGCTTCAACTCGGCGCATTTCGTCGCTCTACGCGCTACGGAGCTTGTTCTCGAACAAGATCAGCTCGGAACGTACGTACGCGGTAGCGTAACTAGATGAGCGCACGCACTGTCTCAACACGCATCTCTGCATCTCAAAACAGATGCACACCTATACGTCGGTATGTGCGTGGTATACTCCGGTTACCTCGCCTGTACAAATAGTATATGTGTATAAATGCGCGCGTGCACACACACGAGGAAATACGCATCGAACGATGACGACGACGACAAGGACGGTAGCCGGGAAACCGGAGCAGGACTCAACGTCTCTCTCTCTCTCTCTCTCTCTCTCTCTCTCTCTCTCTCTTCTCCTCTTCTTCCTTTTGTTCTCGCCTCTTTTTTCGTTGCGATGTCAGCCCAGTCGAAAGTATTTTTCCCCTCTCTTGCCCATCCTCCTCCTCCCCTCTGATGGTATCATTTCGTCGAGGCTCGAACTGCCTTGTTTCATCGTCCCTTCGAGCGCCCCTTCGCTTGTCCCTAGTGTCCTAGGCCCTTCCCTTCACCATCCCTCGCCGCCATCCTTGCCTCCGACTCAGAAGTGACTCGGAAAGTTTTCCTCGATAACCGTGTGTCACTTTCACGACGGCGGTTTTTATTATGACTCACGCGATATTGATCATTGTAACGTCAACTGAAACGATGCGGTGTTTCTTTTCGTAAATTTGCGAATCTTGAACACGAATATAAAATGCTTATATACGGAAACGATCTTATTTAGTACAAGCACGACGAGATACACGAGTTTGTGTGTGTCAAACACGCATGTGTGTCTCTTATCGTATTATATGTATACAGGGTGTCCCACAATTAGATTGACAAACTTCAGGTGGTTATAAAGAACACCAAAATAAGCCAATTTTGTCAATAAATCCGTGTTCGTAAATGAGAGCTGTTTTGGTATTACAGGATCAAACATTAACAAGAGCAAAAATCTTTGAAAAAAAATTATATTTTCAAAATTTTATTAATGTGATTAAATAGAGGTGTTTTTACCATGAAACTTTTGTATACAAAATATTTGATATCTCAAATAATTTTCAAGATATATCGAAAAAAGCAAAGAGCCGCTCTATATATGAAGGGTGAGTTTATCCCTTAGAATCATTTTTAGGCCTTAATTGAAAATTTCTAAATTCATCTATTTATCCCCCTACATGTATGTAAAGTTTCATCAAAATCAGAATTTTCAGGTTCACGAGGTTCCCTTGTTAATCTTTGGTTCTCTAGTGCCAAACACAAATTTATTGGCAAAATTGGTTTGTTTTGGTATCCTTTATAATCACTCTGAAGTTTGTCGGTCTAATTCTGGGACACCCTATATATCTCATACAATGTAATGCAGATAAGAGAGATAAGACTTTAGAACTCATTTCGAAGAATATGTGTGTATAGTGAATAGATTGTCTTTGATTATATAACACGAAAATTATGATCAAGAGATATCGCGATAAAAATTAATCCCATACAACACAGAACATTGCAGCAATATTGCAGCAACATTGCAATATTGCCGCAATGTTGCTATAATGTTGCAATATTGCTGCAATGTTGCTGCAATGTTCTGTGCTGTATGGGATGGTACAAAAATTGTCAGAGCGAAAATGAAGATATCTGGAAGCAAAGCGATGGCAAATTTATCATTCGCGAGAAAAAAGGAAGAAAAAAGAAAAATTCCACGATACAAACATTCCGTAGAATTATAATTTCACAAATTCCTCGCAAACTAAGTTTGCGAATGAAAGTCGACGCGGACGAATCCGCGTTCCACTTTACGAGCTTCCGCAACGTTAACACCAAACTTTATCCTGCGGAAGGGAAAGAGAGGGGCAAAGAGTGAGAAGCCCGTAGGGAGTTAGATTTTACAAGATTCCATTTACATAATTCTCCGAAATGTGTTAGCGTTGCCCGTTTCCCATCCATTTTCAAATACGGCCTAACAAGTAACAATATCTCGTTATCCGACACGATGTCTCTCCACCTCTTTCCTTTCCCTACCATCGATGGGGATATTTGTTGTCCCGAGTTGGACAGAATCCACCGATACAAAGGGACGATAGATTCGCTGCGTGATCTCTCCTGTTGAATGGTCGCTGGAGCTTGGAAAATATACGCAGTGTTTCGTATAAGGTTTGCATCTTGAGTTACAGAAATGTATTTTCGTATAAATTTAGAAAACGACTAACAAGAATTAAATGTCATTTCTGTATATATATATATACATATATATAAAATAAAACTTTTTCAATGAAGCGAATCTAAAAACTAGTAAGATATATTTTTACACTTATACATATAATTAAAGAATTAAATTTATGATTAGAAAGAATTTTTTTCTGTGCGACTAACATGACACAATTTACACATAAGAAATTTATTTATTAAGGAGGTTACAAAAAAATCTTTTTATATAAAAATAAGACATACTCAAAAAATGCCCAGATTAGGAAGCTTCTTTTGTGAGAAAGTATGTTATATATGAGAAGAAAAAAAGGATAAATTGTATAGAGATTATTTTTTCGTTATATTTTTGCATAGCTCAACCTCTACACGGTGAGTTTGCTGAGGGGAATATGTTCTTGATGCGAACCTTATGGGACTACCCTGTACAGGTGGTCGATGCATGTTGGGTCGGCAGGCTAACTGCTAGCTTACCTGACCGCGTTACAAGCGCGCGCCTACTCCGCTTGACTCAACGGCCAGTTGAATGCGAAAGAAACGGGTCGGCCGACAAAAGGAAAAAAGTCATCGTCGTGTGACAGTTGGTGTCTGGAGTCGGCGTCGGACAGTCTATCCCTGCATTGTTGGACTGTGTCATTGTGACGTATTGACGGAGAGATGGTGGGACATTTGCCCTATTTAAAGAGATGAAAATTATGAAAAGATGCGTGAGAATTCATTAATTTCTTTTCTATATAACTCTAACGAGTAAAAAGAAAAAAAAAACAAGTAACAAAATCGTAATAAAAACAAAGTGAATATTAATCAGCAATCTCACCCTTACAACGTATGTGAAGGTCAAGATCATCGACGAAGTATGAATGTAAATCTGCTAATGCAAATAATTATCGATATCAGTACCATTTTCTCTTAAAAAATGACTTTCTTGTAGGAGTCGCCAAAGTTCCTTTTAGGATCTTTCATTTGAACCTGAAAGGAAGCTTTTCACAAAGTTTCATCGAAATCAGAGCCGGGCCCTTTTCGGAACTACACCCATATTTCTTCTTCCCGCAAATGGACAATTAAATAAATTTTACATACCGTAGAGAAAGATGTAAGCGATTCGTAATACAGGAGGTTCCGTTAGACAGACAGGTTCGCGAAGGTAGGGCAGGCAGGTACGGGGTGGTGACGGAACAAGCGTGGGGCAACAACTCGACGAGGGGGTAAATATGCGACAACTTAGCGTCCGCGTATAAATCTAGCAACGCTCACGGTGACAGGTCACGCAGCGCGGAACCTTCCAGTTTAGATCGCTGCTCGTTCGCCCACCTCTATAGGCGCCCCGACGAGAACGAGGTTAGGTTACTCTGACAAAGGACCGGGAAGAAGAGGAAGGAAGAGGGTGTATGTGCATTGCGGAAATTCTTTTAAGTCTCTCTCTTTCTATCAGAATTTATTTGCTTATTTTGTGTCAAAATGCATATTGATGTAAATAAGTAGGTCGGATAAATCAAATTTATAATAGTCTATAATAGTATAATAGTATAATATCTATAATAATATAATAGTGCGTGTAGAATATTAATAAATCTGTAAAAAAGAGAAATGTATGAATCTTTTTTTCTTTAGTGTGCTGCAAATAAAAATATTTTATAATGTTTCGTATAAAAATAAATTGCAAATAATATATGTGTAATAATATTAATAAGCATCCGAGAAATATCAAATTTGAAGAGAGAGATAGAACTGTTCAATTTTATCTCGTTTAATTTTAATTTCAAAATAGAAAAGCGCGGCTTGTCATTTTCAAGCGTTATACGAAAGTCATGGGAATAGAAAAGTTTTTACTTAGCATGTTAAGGATGTATGTGTCATATGTGTCAAAATATTGACAAAAGTATGAAAATTTCGTAGACTGTTTTACTATTTCTTCTGAGTATCTGTGCAAAATCTGAGCACAATTCTCTTCATGGAAATTTGGAAATTGAAAAATTTGGAAATTATTTAACTTTAAATTGATTCGCCATTCGAAATCAGGTTTGCCCAACTGATTAATTGTAAAGAGTCATCGACGATGGCCGCGTACGAGCGAGCAAACGAAGACGTACGAGCGGTACGCTTTTCGTGTTGCGTGGTCGGATGTCGAGCGTTCGCCGGGTAAGAAGGGTTGAGAGAGAGTTCTCTCGCGATAAGGGCGAAGAGTCGGCCGTGCGCGCGATCGACGTCGGGGATAAGGGTAGACAATAATCTTTTAATAGAATTGAAGAAACAAAAGGACGAGCGCGCGGCTTCCAGCGGGTACGAATACCTAAGCTACTAGCCGACGCTGACACCGACACCGAAAGACGGCGAAACGTACAGATAACAGATCGCGTGTGGTACGTGGTGTACGCGCTTCGTCCCTCTTGGGGTAGCTCCATAACAGTGTGTCGTAGTAGCTCGTAGCGGTATATCGTTAGAGAAACGAGTGAGAGAAAGAGCGAAAGGGAGAAAAAGATGGTCAAATCGCCCTCAAAGAGGAGAAAATTTATTATGGGAAAAAAGGGGGACGGAGGGTGAGAGGAAACGAGAGAAAGAGAGAGGGAGAGAGAGAGAGAGAGAGAGAGAGAGAGAGAGAGAGAGAGAGAGAGAGAGAGAGAGAGAGAGAGAGAGAGAGAGAGAGAGAGAGAGAGAGAGAGAGAAACGAGGCCGTGACGATAGTGATGGTAGTTTTGCGCGAAATTACTGGGTTCGCCGATACACGTTTAAGCAGGCGCGGATGGGGGAGGGAGGGTAGAAGAGGGATGCAACTTGACGTGTACGGAGGCGGAAAGAATGGGAAAGAGCGGTTGCGAGGTGAGAGAGAGAGAGAGAGAGAGAGAGAGGAGGGAGCGGAAGGACACAGGAGGGCGACTATGTTGCATGCGTGCGAAGCGAGCTAGCGCGATATGGCGCAGGTGGCGGGAACACGGGGGGTGGGGGGAGGGAGTTGAAGCAAAAGGAGGGTAGAAAAGGGAGGAAGGCGGTATCACAAGAACGGGGCAACGCGGGGCAACGAGCAACGAGAGTCGCTCGCTAAAGTTCTCTCTCTGCAAACATGGCAGTCGTCACGCAAGTCACAAAACCCGCGCACGATATCTCGCTCGACTTTACCTCGCTACAGGAAAACGACGTCCGGGTATATATGTACGTATGTATGTATGTATGTATGTATGTATGTATGTATATCCGTGCGAGAGACTGCGACGTGTCACACGCAAGCCCGCGAACGAACGCGGCTCGGCATCATCGGCCATCGTCGTTTATTCGTGCGTGCTGAAAGAAAGAGAGAGAGAGAGAGAGAGAGAGAGAGAGAGAGAGAGAGAGAGAGAAGACGAACGGATTTAAAGTGCACGTATGCGTTTTCATCAGATAGGTAAGTGGATAGGTAAAGTTTTTTTTACACCTTTCGTGCTCCCTTTTTTTCGACCTTTTAAGCGACTATAAACGTGAGCGGACGCCTTGTCACAAAAACGATTTAATCAGCGCGGTATGACTTGAGAAAATCGAACTCAGACTTTTCTTCTCGATCGGTGCAGCGATTAAACTGGCGAAAGTTTAATCGGTGAAAGGATCTAGAGATGCGCGCAATTATGATTTAATTCGATATAACTCTAACGATACACATGTCCGGACATCCGGAGGATATTTTACATCTCCAGAGGACATCCAGAGGATGTTTTACATCCTCTGAATGTTCTCTGCACATGCGCGTTGTTAGGGAATTTTACATAAAATTTAAAATTATTCAGAACACGGTTTGTTCCGATAGATTCAGCCTCTTCATCGAAGAACGGAGTATTTTTTCAAATCGACGAGTTTATCGCCGATTTCGTCGCTGAAATCGGACGCTTGTCAAGACCGATAAACGCAGCCATGAATAGCCTTCCTTTTGCAAGAACGACCCAAATATCGACTTTAACGCCCACCCTTTCTCGATACCAGGTGAAAGGTCTTTTCGCAAATATCTCGAGGACGCTCAAGTGTATTACCATAGATTCTCTTTCTCTCGCGTCAAATCGTATCCACGTCAATTATCTTTGGCGAGAGAGAAAGAGAGAAAGAGATGTTAAGAACTTGAAAGAGAATTTCACCAAAAGAAGAGATCTGTTTTTTATAACATTGAAGGATTAATTTTTATGTATAAAGTAACGGTATGAATAAACAGCTATAAAAAAATACTATTCTTCTTGTTTACGTGAGAAATATAATTTCAACAAGATTATGCGTCAAGAACTACGTTTCAGAAACATTAACATTTTTTGAAATCTACACATATTTATAAACGTAATAATTATTTACACGGTTGGGAAGTAACGCGTTACTTGTAACGTCGTTACCGTTACAATTACTTTTTTTCGGTAACGATCGTCACTTTTTTCTGTTTGTAACGGTAACGGTAACGTCGTTACATTTTTAGAGTAACGGTAACGAATTAGCCGTTACTTTTATCGTTAATTTTTGGTTCTTTATTATCTTATATATCTATTCAACAGATAGATGTATTTTTTGAAAAATATTTTGTAACCTTCTATCATAGGCTGCATTCTGATAGTCACTGCCAGTACTGAAAATCTATAGTAACGTAAATCATAGATTTTATAATACTGGCAATGAATATTGAAATACACTCTTAATAATATCAATATTTCTCTTATCAATATTTAAAAACAATGTTTGATAAAAATTTTCGACAAAATTGAAATTTGTAAATTACAATTTAAATTCCTATAAAGATAAGTGTATTAAAAAGTAAAGATATTAACATAGAAAATTAGAATCATTAAATAAGTTTAATATAAAAAACGCTTGCTATATAGAGACTAATTTAGAGTTTTTAATTGTAACGTACATTATTACATTTAATATTGTTTATTAAATAATTTTATAATCGAATAGCTTATTTTAGCATTACAAAAAACAAAAACATAACGAAAAAGTAATGAATCGTTACTTTCCAAGTAATGGTAACGGTAACGCGTTACTTTTTAGAATTAGTAACGAGTAACGGTAACGAGTTACTTTTTGCAAAAAATAACGGTAACGGTAACGCGTTACTTTTATAGAGTAACGTTCCCAATCCTGGTTATTTATCATAAACTCATTTGTATGAGAACTTATTATCATATTAATTTGAGCAATGTTATATACGTCAATTTTGTGCCCTTTTTTACAGCTTGACACACAGGAGAAACACCATCAAGATATCACCATTGTAATAATGTGACAAATATGTATCAAGATTTTGTAAAAAAAATAAATATAGCAAACTGTTACTATCATAATAATTTGACGAATATTATATGTATTTTTGATTTACCAATGAAACCTATGCTTTAATAATAAAAAAAATGGTAACAGCACATTAGAAGCTGAGAGACTTAGCTTTAATCGCGCGCAAAAAGTGTCGACGAGTCGTGTTCCCCGATCGAAATGTGGATCCAATAGTAACGGAAAGAAGGCGTTGTCGGACACAACGAAAACCTATCGCGAGACGGTGGAAATCGGGACGATCGTCGAGATATACCGCAAGGATCGAGATCATAGAGGCGATCCTACACAGCCTAGATCCGAGATCGTGGCGCGGCCGGCAGCTACGCGCTGCAAATAATTACAGCCGTCCTCTTACATTCCATAGCAAGGCGGGCAAACTGGTTCCGAGCCGCGGCCACTTGTGCTAGGATACGGAGAGATCCGCGGAGAGGAAACCATATCTCTTTAAGTATCGTGTACGTGTTTTTCGCGTTTACTGCCCTGCATTCACCCACGACAGCAATCGCGATGATATTTCGCATCGTCTAGGTTTCAATTATAATTGCACGTTAGTGTATTTTCTCTTGACCACAACTAACATTACATTTCCTTATTTTTTTAACGTTAAATATCTCGAATCTTTTAAAATTTCGTTCGTTCATTAAATTGAGACGTTCCATTGAAATAGATGCACGAAGAGTCAATGGACATATAAATTTATCGTTGGAGCAAAATCCATTTCAAATTATATATAATTATCTGAAGAACAAGATGTGCGCTTATTAAGTTTAATTCATCATTTTTAATCACTCCGACCCCTATAAAAAAAATTTCCAATGTAAAGCTTTACATCTAGACTTTTGCCTTTCTCTCTCTTTCTCGGAATCTCTAAAGAGAGAATACATCGCATAAAATTTATTAGTTGAAACAAAATTGCATATTGCAGATGAATCTTCGACAGTCCATCGTACGCGCGATATTCCCAATGTTTACACTCGATCGCGGAAAGATTTTGCAAACAACAGAAGTACACACCTCCGTGGGTATGGGCCGCTATGGCGGTCGTAGGCGCATTAATAATGTAAGTGTGCAGATGGTGTGCAGTGAGTGCGCGGCGCCGCTGACTAGGATCAATGTTCCGTTCGCGATCTATATAGTCGGTACGCGGCCGTGCGCCGCGATATATAGGTAACGATAGAGAGAGAGAGAGAGAGAGAGAGAGAGAGAGAGAGAGTGTGTGTAGTTGCACACATTGCTCGCTCTCTCTCTCTTTCTTTCCCGTGCTCGTATAATGCATTTACGCGAATATTTTAACCAATCGTAGCGCGAAATTTCCATATGGAAATGAGTTCTCTTTCCCCTTTTCTTTCTCTCCTTCTCTCTCGATCGATTTGAATTTGATCGCAGCTCGATTCGCGGAGGTGAAAAAAAAAACAACTTAAGCTTGTTCCTTCGAAGGAAAGATACTCTTTGCAAAATTCCACGTATACCTCGTGTTTTCGCGTAAGCTGCTATATTTATATAATTATTATGGAAAGCTCTTAAAGTATATTTAAAAAATTTTTTTATTGTTCGGGACAAGAGTTTATCTATAATTTTATGTGGCAAAAACGAGATAAATGTAAGGTAAAAATATATATTTTATCTCACACATTAATCCAATATTTAAATTAGAATAATCGATGCATTCGTAAAATTAGATCGTTTTAATTCATTAACTCCCCTTATTTTCAAATGCGCCATATCGGTTTGTTATTACATGCTCATCTGTACGCGAAATAATTTAATGCAAATATATTATGAATAACAAAATTCTCCCTCCCTCTCTTTCTCGATACAATACTATGTTAGATGACATTAAAGCTGGATTGTAATTGTTATATTTATCCAGCTTTATTTAATACCGTGTGCGCATCTCTTTTTTGTGCACGCGCATCTTGTATCTATAAAAATACAGCACATTTAAAATTTATAAATATAACTGTAACTTTGCAAATCTTTTCTGCGTTATGACATATTAATACATTCGTAAGAGTCTTTACTGTTTCATTTAATGACATATTAAATTATTGAATTTTGACTCAAATATATTCAGCGTTGAGATCGAGCTAGAGGTAGTTGAAATTAAACTTAAATTTTGATGTATCATAGTCAGAATTCTACGAGATATATCAGGCATATATTGCGAAGATATAAATAATAACGTATTTTATAAATTTATTCATATAGTTTAAATAAATCAAGTATACAGTTAAGAGAGTTTTACGACACATGCGCAAATGTTTGCACTCTGCTCTCGACGGATTGCGGGCGCATGCCTCTCGCTTTTCTTTCTCACTCGTTTATTCCTGACCCTCTCTTTCGCGAGAAATAGTATCTTACACGAGGCGCAGCAATAAAGGGTATGTATTCAATATACATATTTACATATCGTACAACCACACTTTTTCTCCTTTTTCTTTCGCGGACATATAAAATTACAAAAAGTCATTCACTTAATCGAAAATCCAGAATTCAAGCTAGCTTCATGATCCTATTATGCAGCGAAATGTGACACGTGTAAGGCTGCCATCCGTCCGGTTTTTCCCGGATTTGTCCTAGTTTTTCGAGCATCCGGGAACGTCCGGGAGGATTTCTCAAAGTAGTCCTGGTTTTTTGAACGCGTGACACAAGACGATGCGCGCGTCGCATTTTGAGGTTGTGTCTGCGTATGTTGTACGTACGGTATTGTTCAAGCCTTGGGACATTGGGATCATTGACAGCAAACGAAATAATGTAATATTACATTATTAGTATTATTAATAATTCTTAATAATGACTATTAATAATATTATTGATTATTAATAATTAAAATAAAAATTATTCTATTTTTATCGCTTTATCAGCAGTTGCAATAATTTCACATAATAAATTATGGGCTGTCCGGGTTTCAATTGGAAAAGTCCGAGGTTTTAAACCTTTCAGTCCTAGGTCTGTATAATTACAGATGGCAGCCCTAGACACGTGTCAATTATATGTGTGTATTTACACACACACACACACGCTCGCGCGCGCACGCCCGCACGCATGCAACGCACACAATGTACATTGTACGTACATTATATATACAGATGTACATTGCATAATAGCATATTTACACGGGTTCGCAGTAAGTAGAAGTAAGTATTTACACACGAGAGTGAAATCCATCGCGAAAGGGACAGCTTGACGATTTATATAATACACGGTCACGCGAGATGAGATTCTTGTGTGCATTCGCGCTCTATCGCTCATTGAAAAGTCATCGAATGTGATAAACAAAGTGTCTCCACAGTTTTGATTTCATAATATTTCAAATTAATTTATATTCTTAGAAAAGTTATAAATTTAATTTTTAATATTCAATGTCAAATAGAGAGGATAAAGAGATTGTTTCTCTTAATTGATCGTTCAAAGTATATATATAAATTAAGATTATAATAATATCAAGAAAAATCACATATTAAAATATAAATGCAAGATAAGAAATTTAAACTGCGACATTCATCGAACCTTTCTTCATCTTATGCTTTTAGTCCGTAGAAATTTTCAATTCATAGTAGAATATAACTGTATTATATAACTTATAAGTTATATCGACATTTTTGTTGTGAAAAAATTAATTTTCTACATGAAAGAACAAACAAACTATACATCCAAACAAAACATATTCTCGCGAGACGTCATTTCGAAATTCGGAATTATTCCAAGGATGTATGTACGCGCAGTAAAGAGAGAGGTTTTATCACATCAAACAGAGTGAAGGAAGACAGAGGAAGAAATAACAAAAAAAAAAGAAAGGACAGAAAAAGTCAGAAAGAAAATACGTCAATCACCTTATACAATAGTAACGGCAAAGAATAAAAGTTGTCGTGTATTAAACGAATAAACGGGCGATCCGTTATCACATCTCCAAAGTCTTCACAGATAATTACGATACGTAGACACTCTGTCCCTCTCCCTTTACGACAACATTTCTGAGCTATATACACATGTCTCGCGAGGATTTGTGGCTCGATACGCGCCCAGCGTCTTCGAGAATTCATAGTCTGTCGAAATCGCGAATCGACAAGATCGCGATGACGATGTCGCGATCGAATCACGAACGCAAGATTCAGCACAACCTTTCGAGAACGAGCTACCTCATCGTTACGGCGGTCAAATCGGCGACACGATGACAAAGCTAAACTAGATAGGCCTGTCCGGAGGAGGGTGGGGGCGGCGATGGCGGTGGTTGTTGCTGCCTCCAGGCGGTCCTCTCGAGGGTGGAATAGTCCGAATCGATGGACGAGTAGATATGCTCGGAGAGCGGTCTTCTATGGTCTTCACCGATGCCGGTGTTGGTCGTAGTGGCAGCGGTCGTGATGAGATTACCGGCCGGCATCGCGTCTCGATAGGCGTGATTGACTGTCAGCCTGGGTTGCGCCGGCGACGACAAAAGTGGTTGTGGTGGCAGCTGCTGTTGTTGTTGTTGCGGTAATATGGGAGAAAGCGGGGCACCGCACGAGTAAGCAGGTGGCGCATGTTGTAGCATCAGCGCTGAAGAGGCGTCCTTGAAGAGTGCAGCGCGTTGACCGCCGCGCAAAGTCGAAACGCCGCTCTTCTCGAGGCTGCCGATGCCACCGTCGAGCGTATAGGTGTTGATGTTACGTTTGTAAACTAGCGGCGAGGATTTGCTTTCAACGGATACGTCACCAGCGACGACAGCGGTGGTAGTAGTTGTATTAGCGGCGATAATGGCGGCGGTCGTGGATGGCGGTATGGCATACCTCAATCGTTCCCAAAACCTTTTCTCACCCCATGTAAGTATGAGTGCCGCACTTCTCAGGTAAGGTCGTAATTCAGGATCGCGTTCGATCTCGATGCCGACATGACCGGCCTGTACAATAATCAGCTGGGAGGCACGGCCGCGCAGAGCCTCGTGCAGTGCCGCGCGAAACTCGAAGCGCGACCATTCAGTTTGGAGGAAGTCGCGAGTCAGCACGATCAACACACGTCGGGATGCATCCACCGCCTCGAGAACCGCGGGCGCGGGCGCGGAAGCGCGCAGAATGCAAGGCAAGTCCCGGTGATGGAGGCAGAGTCTCAGATTGGCGGCGCCATGCTCCAGCTCAACTGCCAACGATCGCACCACAAAGTCCTCGTCGTTCGGGCTGTAACAAACATAGCAATCGTACACGCGATCGCGATCGGCGTCGCAGCAGCCTGCGGCCATGGCCGCGGAGCCCATGACTGATGTTGTCACGACAGTCTTGCCGGGTTTGGCGCGCAAAAAACGCAATCCATACTTGGAATATGCCCAAGCACCGACAGGTTCACGGAACACGAAGGCAAGTACTATGATCACCAAGAGAACGAGGACGGCTGAAAGAGTGGCAGCCACTAAAGGCAAATAGTCCGACACCATGATACTCTCGATTACGCCGCCCTGAGAGAAATAGTCCGAGCAAGCAGTCTCATTAACGTTGAGACGACGTCGATAGGCCGTTTGCCTGGCATCGCCGCCGTAGTAACACCATACATCGCTGGCATCGATGACTTTATGCGCATTGTCCGACACCCAAGAGGACAATTCTTGCAGAAACTTGCAACGGCAAGACCACGGATTGCCGCCCAGTGACAGCTCGACCAATCGAGCGTTGAGAGTGACCTGCCATACGGGAAAGGTCACCAATCGATTGCCATGCAATCTGAGAATCTCGAGCGATCGAAGAGGCAGAAACGTAAGATTTCCGATAAAACCGACCGCATTGTTTTGTAAATAGAGCTCGCGCAAGTGTGATAATCGTTCAAACTCGAAGCCTTTGAGCTCGCGTATCCGATTGTCTTCGAGATGGAGAATTTGCAAGTTGTTGAGACCGTTGAACGTGCGATTCTGGATGGACTCGATGCCACTGGCGTTTACGTACAGCACGCGCATGTTCTTGCGGCCGATGAACGCGTGATTCTGCAACTCTCGTAATACATTGCCGTCTAGGTATACTTCAGTGGCGTCCATCGGTATCCTACGCGGGATCTCCTCGACCCCAAGACCTGAGCAATCGACCGCGTTCGTATTCCACGTGCGGTCATTGTAGCATTTGCAGCCGGCCGGACAGGTCATCTCGCAATCACAGGCATCAAAATCGCAGCAGTGACACAAAGCAAAGCAGTGTGCCTCGTAGCGACAGAGAAATTGCTCCGAGCGAGCGCTTGAAGCCGGTACAATGGCGACTCCCCGCGGCCCGGAAGTACGGCACATGGCATTGTCGAGGTCCATAACACGCGGATACTCCCTCGTCGAAGTCTGATTATTGATAGCCGGCAACCAGTCCATCGAGCAGTTGCAATTGAACGGATTGCCCCCGATGTAGAACTCTGGCAGGGGCTTATTCTCCGGCACCTTGGTCAGTAGCAGCGACGTCAACTCCATCGTCTCGATCATGTTGGCATACATATCCACACGAGTGAGATTTACTTTATCGGCAAACGTATTGGGCCGTACAATACTAATGTAATTATTGTTGATGAATAATAATTCGACGCTATTCGGCACGGACAGTGGTGAGAGTTCGGTAATGCGATTATGACTGGCATCCAGTGTTCGCACCTTGGAATCGCGAATCTTGTAATAATTGCCGAGGCTTTCGATAAAGTTGCCGTGAATGTCGAGCCACTTGAGATTGCCCGGTATGAAGGCGTAATCGAACCATTCTATATGATTCTCCGATAGATTTAGCAGTAACAGGCTGGTGATACTGGTGAAAACGCCGTTGATATCCGACAAAAAGTTGCCATCGAGACGAATAGCCTCGAGTCTAATGTTGCGTTCAAACGCATGTCTCTCCACATGTTGCACCTTGTTACGGGCCAGATTGAGAATCTGCAGATTCGGTAGGTCCCAAAGCATGCCGCGCGTCAGATTGCCAATGTCGTTACCGATCAAACGAAGACCGGTGAGCTGATGGAGATTGCGGAAAGAGCCGTTGTGAAACTCGTTGATCCGATTCTCACCTAGGTCCAGAGTCTTGAGGAAGGCGAGATCGCGTAACGCGTCCGGAACGGCGGTGAGCTCATTGCCGCTTAGATCTAATTCCTTGAGATCGGAACAGTTGCGAAACGCGACACTGTCGATGCTCGTGATCGAATTGCCCGACATGGTCAGTCGATTTAAGACGAAGAGACCGTTAAAAAGCTGCGCTCCTACGGTGTGGAGTTTGTTGTCGGACAATTCGAGCGTGTGAAGATTATAGAGCGGCAGGAAGGCGTTGCTCTCGATACGATCGATCGAATTGTTGCGTAGATCGAGGATCTGCAAGAAGAACAAGTCCTTGAACATGCGGGCGTCAATATGCGATAGTTGATTGTACGACAGATCGAGCACGATGAGGCGAATTAGGCCGAGAAAGGTAGTCTCATCGACGCGATCGCTGCCAAGGCGATTGTTGGCAAGATTCAAAACCAGCAGCTGCTCGAGACGGGTAAACACGCCCCGTGGCAAGTCGCGTAGTCCATTGTGCGCCAGGTGTATTTCCCGTAGGTCACGCGTACTAGCAAACAGGCCCTCGGGCAAGGAGTCTAGGACATTGTGGCTGGCGTTGAAGGTGCGCAGCACCGTAAGCCCGTCCAGGGCGTCCTTGCCGATCTCGGCGATCACATTGCGTTGCAAGTGCAGCTCTTGCAATTGTCGTAGGCTTACCAGCGGGCCGTCCTCGGACAGTCGTCGAAGTTCGTTGCGCGACAAATCCAAAATCCGAACGTCGGCGCGGCAGGACTCGGCGTCGATACCGCGCACTTTCAAACCGATGTCGCCGACATCACGAATACGATTACCGGTGAGATTGAGGGTCTGCAAGTTATCCAATTCGCAAAGCAGACTAGGCGGCAACGCCAGCACGTTGCTTTCGACAATTTCGAGAGTGTGGAGCTCGCGAAGACCTAGAAGAGAGCGTGGCGCGAATTCCAAATATCTGGCGGCCCCCCAAGCGGCATTAAAGGTTTGTACGACGAGCCGTTTGAGCTCGAGCAGAGGCTGAAATGCACCGTCCGGTATCCGCAACACTTTGCAACCGTGAACGTGCAACTCGTGCAGGCCAGCGAGTCGTTGCCAACTCTGCGCATTCAGGCTACTCTCGAAATGATGTACGTCGCTACAGCGAATCCGCAATCTAAGCGCGCCGTCCAGTGATGGCGCTAGGGCGACGATCGCCGTAGGATCCAGCACACGAAGGGCGCAGTCCGCCGAACGGGTGTCGTTACCGGCCTCATTGGTCCATCGACAGGAAGCCGCGGCCGGACCGGGATGCGTTGACATTAGCAACAGCAGCAGTAGCGGCAGCGTCGTCGCGACAAGGCGGTGTGACGGTGCGGCCGCGCTTGCCAACGACGACGATGACGACGACGACGACGACGACAACGATGATGGCAACGACGACAACGCTACCCTCATCGTCGTCGTTATTATCGTAGTCGTCGCCGTCGTCATCTCCGTCGCGATGACACCACCCCTCGTCGTCGTCACGTCGCGTTGCGTTTTCATAAAGAACTCCTTTGCTCTCGACGTCAACGTCGAGTCAGGGGGCGACGATGATGGCGCTCGTCAATCTCGGGGTGATCGTCAGTTTTTTCCTCTTCTTTCTCTTTCATTCACGCAAGCGGCGCACGCATATACAATGAGCAATACACAACAGGGAGCCGTATGTAACAGCACAACGGAGAAGACGACGAGGACGACGACGACTTCATATGCACGCCACATATACACGCGTAACTTACGGAAGGGAGCGCGCGCGCGCGGGCGCGCGCTCACGCACCTCGTATCACGTATTAAACACGGAGCGGCCCATTTCCCTCGCCCTTTATCCACAGGCTAGCGCCACCACCGTGAGCCACCTCGTTGTCGTCCCGGAAAATGATACACCGTCACTCCCGTCACTCGCGTTCACTCGCAAGTTCTCGTCACCCCTTATGTTGTTTATTGGCAGTCGTGCTCGCACATTGAGCTTTTCTCTTCTACCTCGCGAAAAATATATCGTTATCGATATTCAATCCTGCGGGATAGCAGTGCGCGCGCGTTTCCGTTTTCTCGTAATCACGCCGCGTAAATTAATCCCCCCGATTTTCTCCCTCACGATTGTGCACGATGGCGAGAATGTTTTTCCGACAAACTGATGAGTGAAAACAGGCTACATACGGGCGCGAGCACTCAAAGCACTTGCGCTGCACTGTCGCACGCGCGCTCACCTCGCATCGAGCTACCAGCAGCAGTGAGCACTGAGCAGCACTGAATCCAGTCGTAAACGCCTGAGCGCGCATCATCGGCATTCTCCTCGACCGTTGCGGCCTCCAGCCCCCCAATCCCTCCGACGATGCTTGAGGGCGCCACTTTCCTGGAGTTGCCGACGAAAACTGATGGAGCAGATCAGAAAGACATAATTGATAGGATTCGGGATATTATTTTGGAATAATATTTTTCCGAATCAGGTAACCGAGAATCTTTTTTCGCTCTATTTATTAAATTTTAAGAATCAACGGAGCGGAGTAATGGTCAACTACTGACTCTAATTTTTAATTTTGTGGCATATATATATATACAGGGTGTCCCAGATGATTTGGGACAATACTCGTGTGCAGATAGAGCAGACCAAACTGAGTCGAAAAGTCATCTTTTATTTTTTTTTTATAACGCTTAATAAAGGAGTTATTATTGAGTAAAGTCTGGTCAATCAGCGCCAATCTTTTGCCAGACGCGCGTCGGTGAGTCGCGCGCCGTGAAGTATGCGCTGCCGCATACTATCAGGCGCATGGCTCACCGACGTGCGCCCGGCTAAAGATCGCGGCTGATTGGCCAGACTTTACTCAATAATAACTCCTTTATTAAGCGTTATAAAAAAAAATAAAAGATGACTTTTCGACTCAGTTTGGTCTGCTCTATCTGCACACGAGTATTGTCCCAAATCATCTGGGACATCCTGTATATATAAATAGAGAGAGAGAGAGAGAGAGAGAGAGAGAGAGAGAGAGACAGAGAGACAGAGAGAGGCAGAAAGAATTATGTCAAAATCGTAACGTCCATATGGTTAATATGCTCGCACAAAAATTATTAATTGCTAATCACTAAAAAGCGATTTTCTTAAACAAAAGATTAAAGTAAAATCATACTCTTGTCAGAGAGATTGTAAGATGTAAATATTTATTACTAATATATTGCTATTATGTTGGTACCTCTATAATACTTGCTTTTGATTCTTTACTCCATATTCATAGCATGTTTTTTATATCTGACATAATCTCATTGGTTCAATAGAGTTTAAAGCGGGGAGTACACACTTTTGCATAAACGCATAATCATAAGCATAAGAAATTTGATTGGTCCATTTCCTTATATATATAAGGAAATGGACCAATCAAATTCCTTATGCTTATGATTATGCGTTTATGCAAAAGTGTGTACTCCCCGCTTTAAGATCTTCATACATATTTGTATAGATGCACGATGCATATGCACAGAAAAATCAATCAATCATTCCAGTACGAATGCAAAAAGTAGCAATTTAATTAATTTTTTCATGTATGCGCATTATGCTTTGTCTAAATAGGACCTTGAAATTATCCAAAATCACACTTGTATATTCTGTAATTCAAGTGAAGATAAAAATTACAAAAATAAGCGAATTTTTCCTAGATTTGGACCAATAAAATTATAAATTTTCTAGTAAATTCGGTTATTTTTGTAATTTTTATCCACTGAACTATATACCATATTGGAACGCGCACGGCTATGCCTCCACCACTACTATCGCGGCCACTAAAGGATAGCTGCAGCTTTTCTGAGCTGTCTCTTTTTATCGTGAACTACCATGACTGAAAACATCGTCCTGCCACGCAATCACACCAAATCACATGCGATCTTCAATACCACGCAAATATTTATCTCTATGCTAAATGATTGAAAACGTTAAGAAGCAGAGAATTAAAATAAATATGAAAAATGATAAAGTGTATCTTAAAAAATTGCACATCAAACTATGATAATGATTTTAGAACGGATAGTACATTTGGTCACGTGGTCGACGTAGTTAGATAGACAAGAACAGGTCTAAGAAGTGACATCTCTCGCAGTACCACATTTCTGGCCGCCAATCAGCAGAACCGTGCGCGTTCCAGTATGGTATATAGTTCAGTGTTTTTATTCTCACTTGAATTACAGAATCGATATCGTGAAATAATCTTGAATGAAAAAAATGGACTATGAATACGGAAATTTGTCTAGGGATTATTAATCTGCGCCTTTGGCACAATGTCATCGCTATCTTGGTACCACATACCACATGCTACACGCGGCAGTCGCTGCTGATCGCTGTGAGTTGCTTTAAGTAGACGTAAGGCATAGTCGAACAATACAAGTGGTTTGAGTAATACGTATATATCATTGTCATCTGTGCGTATTTCTAAACGACACGAGAGAATTTCGTTTCCGCACTTTTTATCACGATTCCAAAATGAAGTTGGCTTATATGATCTGCATGTTACTGGGCATAGCGATTGGCTCAGTACTCTGCGTGATACCACTGCTT
>NW_027223324.1:6329767-6415398 GCF_030449975.1 Polyergus mexicanus
AAGCAGTGGTATCAACGCAGAGTACTATTAAAGAAAGTAAGTCAGATACCGTCAATATCTAGTACGACGACAAAAATTGTTGACAAATAATAATTCATGAATATATAACGCTTGTTGTATAAAATAAACGTTAATATATGAAGCAAACATTAAGCATGTAATTCAAAATAGTCGCGGTTCTCAGCGTACGAAACTCCTCGATGGGGAGTTTACGTGATCTTTATCGTTCGAGCCGCGTCGTTCCTTGTGTACTAACCTTGCTGCATTTCTCTTCCATGTCCACATGCGAGATGTTTATCAATCGTTTATCGAGCCCGAAAAACAAACATCCGTAAAATGAAATTGAAAATAATATCTATTTAAATTTAAAAAATTGAAAAATATCAAATTTATAACAAAGTATCATACCACATACATCAAATTTTGTATAATACAGTTATGCAAATATATATGGACCCCGCAACTTTATATAATCATGTATATATGTATATAGATAATTTCAAGGGTGTGAAAGTTCAATTTTTTAGTATCTGCAGAAAAGCGGGAGGAATATATCCTTCGCGCCAATTGCCGCGTTTCCATCGTTACGAACAAACATGGAAAAGCTCATTTCGCCGACGTCGAATTTTGAAAATTTCCAACCGAATCTCTCTCGTTACTTACTTGAAATTTCAATTCCGCCACTCTCACGCGACCGTGACTCACGATATTATGCCGAAATACAGATTCGTCAATGAGCGAAGGAGCGGAAAAGGCAATGGAAACCACGGTGGAACCGAGAGGCGTGAAGGTCGTCGCAATGGTCGGAATGTAGGTACAGATCGTGTAACGGCGTAGCCCGCCTTGGTAGCTCAGGCTCTCTGTTTGACAAGTACGCGCGTATTTTGCGGCCGCGACCGAGCGCGGCCGACGTTGACCGAGTGAGGCAGCCAGCGCCTCGAGAGAGAAGGAGAAGGAGAGAGAGAGAAAGAGAGAGAGAGAGAGAGAGACCAACAAGGCGGCCTCCATGTGCATGTGTCTGCGCGCGTCGTATATGCGCGAGCGCGCGTATGTCGGAGAGCGTACGTCGGTATTATAGTGTATGCCAGAGAGTCGGTGCACCTCTCGTCTCGGCCGTGGGCACAAATCGCTAGTAAAATGGAAGCGGAATTTCGCTCCGAGGTTGAGGTCTGCCGTTGAAAACAGTGAACATGGGAAGGTCCAAGTTTCCCGGCAAGCCGCCGAAGACGGCCACCAGGAAACGGATCAAGGTGCTCGGCCAGCTTAAGACGGCGCAAAACGATCCGGTAACTGTCGCCGAGAACATCTACTACGGACTTTCCCTGTTCAACGAAACATTCGGTGACAACGACAAGGTGAGGAGAAAAAAAAATTGACGCGTCGAGGCATCCGCCGCTATCGTCCTTGTCGTTGTTGGCGTCGTTGTTGGTATTGTCGAGGTCGTGCGAGATCGACGGCTCCGCGTCACGAATCGTAGCCTGCTCCTGCAGGTATACCCGATCCGTTCGCCATCCGATAAACCCCACCGAAAACACATACGGTGGACCCTTGATACGTTAGCGACGAGCTAACCTATCAGAGCGGGGGGTCGACCGTGGTCGCGGAATGGCAGGTGCACGACGTGCGCAAATTTATCGATGATAAATGATTTACTTCTCACTTTGGCATTGTCTTCCTTGTCCACAAGTCGGTTGAGCAATAGCAATTGTATAAATGTTTTTAATTTGTCCTGTGCTTTGATACAGATTATATTAGTTTGGACATATTTTGTAAATTTTCTTGCTTCATAATTTTTTTATAGCGAGAAAATGTAAGATTGTCAATTGAGAGATGTGAGATTTTACAACGAACATATTGTCATGTGTAGAAAAAGTAGATGTAATTCAAGAGTCATTTGTTTATCTCCACGATGCGAGTTTATGAAATCCTAAATGTACATACGCACATACACGCATAGATAAATAAATAATTGTTAATTATAGTGTGCCATTTTTAATATTTATACAATTTTTCTTTATAGGAACATCCACCGTTCCATGGATTTAGCATTAAAGAGGCTAATCTTTCTGCATCTTATATAAAAACACAACAACACAATGCGGAACAAACCACGGATAAATTACCCTCTGCTACAGTCAAAAATCTTGCGTCACAGTCAAGCACGAAAAAGGACATTACTGACGTTAAAAATTCTACCACAAACACCGAAAACAGTAACGCGGAGAAGTCTGCCGATACAAATTCTAAATCGCTCCAAGATATTGCAAAAGCAAACTTGAATACTAAAGAATTGAATACTCCAAAAATTCACAGAGCTAAAAATCGCAAAAATTGCAAGAATATCAAGTTTACCAATTATTTGGCAAATCCAGTGTTAAAATCTGTGAACAACATCTTGGATCAGCATCAAAGAACTAGACAGTTACGTAATAGTACAGCGAAAAGATTGCTTCAAAGGGCGAAATCTAATGGGAGTAACACGCGCAATTTGGTGTTGCACTCTGGAGAAAAGTCCAGCACGGTAAGAAAATTTGTTTTACCCGTTCGCAGCGTGCATTCGTCGAGGGTTATAAAACCGAATAAGAGGTTTATCGAAGAACTGGAAGAGGTTTCTGGCACAGAACACAGCGAGAATGAAATTGGTACGCATGTAAAAAAGGCTAAATTAAATTTGGATAAGTTTAGTAACCGGGAATCAAAACTGAAAGGGGATGTGGTTAATAAGTCGTGTACAAAATTTAAAGATAAAGAAGCAAGAAATAAGCTGAGAAAAGTGACTGAGAGTGTAGATGTCTTTGATGCCGAGATTGTATCTCAGCAAGTAAAAAATACGGAGAAATCAGCGAGTTCTCTTCAAAACGCACAAATATCAAAAGCCACTCATAAAGAAGTAAAGAAATCTCATACTATATTGTATAAGAATAAAATATCAAACAATACATTCAACAATTCTAATAATAATCAGGAATATTTACAAAACTCGAGCAGAGCGGCACAAACTACAAAATCAACAGTTTCCAGAAATCATAAACAGATTTCTATTCCTACAAAAGTTCTTCCCGATTCTAATGTTCCAAACTTTGAGTCTTCCAGGGTTCAAACGAGATCAGGAACTCAAAATGAGATGGCGAGCGATTTAAATAATCCAGCCAGCTTCGAAAATTGTGCAGGATTATCGGAAGATGCGAAAATCGACGATCAGTCTGAAAATGGTAATAAGACTGCAGTTAATGCATTGAGTAATTTTGAAACAGAAAGCAATTTATCCGAAAGCGAAAACGAGCACAGTAATCAGTCGGATAGCGAGCAATCTGAATTAAATGGAATGAAACTCAATGGTGGAAAAGTGATATTGAGAAAAGCAAGATTGAAATTGGATAATAAATGTTTGACTGGAACAGAAGGACCATTTTCAACGTCGAATACCAGTAATACTGTGGGTGGAAACACTAATTTAGGTATGTATTATATCTTTTATTTTGTAACAAATTTGGAGGAGCTCTATACTTATTATATTTATGTCTTGGGAACGCCGATATAATAAAACTTTCTGTTCTCTAATTATAATTATTTTATTTTCAATATTCTAGGATTAACAGGAACTATAAAATGCGGTGTTTGTGGCGCGGTGCGATTTTATCGATTCGTGAAACAGGCGCGCAAGTTTGGTATTCACAGTTGCGAATCTTGCCGCAAGTTTATAAGCAAGATGATCAAGCGTCAAGCTTGCGCGAAATCCTCAAACAATGTTCTTCCTATTCTTCAGTGTCATAAAGGCGATGGTTTATGTTTAGTTCCGCCCGTTGTGAGAAGCCAGCAATGGAACATGAGATGCGTTTATAAAGCAAGATGTCCAGCATGTTGGTTGAAAATGTGTTTGAAATGTTATAACATTCCACCTGTTTTGAGGACAGGTTTAAACGCATTGTTACCACCATTAATGAGGGACCCTTTAACTATTTCCCTGCCGCTCAGTCAAGACGAAGACAGTCAGGGACAAAAGTTGGGTTCTCAATGTAAACTTAGTTGGCCTTCGGAAGACAGTTTAGAAAGAAATTTGTTCAAGTCTGCAATGGGTTGGAGAAATTTCGAAATGGGACAGAATGGAACGAGTTATCAAAGTGCCGGAGGTTTTCTCTATACAAAGATAGACAAATGTAAGACAATTTTAATTTGCATTATATATCCTTTTTTTTCGCATATTTTGAAAATGTTCGTATGTTTATTTGAATTTATATAACAGTTTTCTGTTTTACAGTTGATTCCTCGATGAGTATATCGCCGAATAAAAAGCGGAGAAAAAATAATAGAATTAAAGTGAGAAGGAAAATTAAAAGTCCAGTATTCGCTTCCTCCAACAATAACCAGTGTCCGCAGTCTCTTAGGCAAAGGATTGAATTGAAAGGACCGAGAGTAAAGCATGTTTGTCGAAGTGCCAGTGTCGCTCTTGGGCAACCTATTGCAACTTTTCCAACTGCAGACGCGAAAGAAGACAACGAACACGGTAAAAACATTCCAAAACCGGCAAAAGAACCGGAAAGAATGGAGAAGAGAGACGAAGTAATGAAAGAGAAAGAAGTGCATAAACATAATGAAGATAGTAATTTAAATCTTAACGTTAATGCGACGCAACAATCCCATTCAAAAAGAGGAAAACCGCAACAGAGTGTATCAACATCGCATTTTCCAGTGGTAAAAAGAGATATTCTTTTAGGCATGATATATATGTATATGCAGATATTTTCCAACAAAAATATATTTTTAGACATTTAGATATTTAGTTTGCTAATAACAAACTTAAATAAAAATATTTATAAGTAACAAGAAACACAGAAATTATAAATTATTGTATATTTTATTTTATAGCAATCAAATTAATTAGAGAATTGATAATATTTTACATTTTTATATAATATTTAAAACAAAATATTTATGCATGCCAACTAATAGCTGTACTGAAGCTTATTTTTGACTCCATTTTTATATTTTCTGACTTTATATAAATTATCTACTAACTTTATTTAATTTATTTGTTTGTTTGCGATTAAATATAAAGCTTATTAGAATACAATGAGTAATATCCAAATTTGAATTCTACTAAATTATAATGGCTTTAATGTATAATAAACAATACAATAATTATATATATATTGCAGATGTCTAAGGCAGCTACAGATACCTTATATACAGTTTCCATAGATTTTTGGGAACAGTACGATCCTTCGGAAGTTGGAGCGAAGGGGTTTGCTCTTATCGGTTCTGAACTGTTTCACATATCTGCTATTTGTTATTTATGCGGGAGCGCCGGTAAAGAGCCGGTAAATAAATAATAATAATATTGATTAATCATATAACAAGGAATTATGTAATAATTATAAGTAATAATACATTATATATATATCATTAAGAACATCTATCGACATAACAATCATTTTTTTGCAGCTAATTCACTGTCAATGCTGTTGCGAGCCATACCATGCTTTCTGTTTGGAACCCAGTGAATGGAATGCTTGCGCACAGCCAAACTGGTGTTGCCCCCAGTGTACAATATGTCAATCCTGCCATCTCAGATCCGGTCCGAAATTGTCCTGCATCCGTTGTCGTCAATCGTTTCACCATTCATGTTTGTCCAAGTCCAGTGTTAGCTCGAGATTGTATAGTCCTGATCGACCCTACGTTTGTCAGAGTTGTATCAAGTGCAAGAGTTGTGGTAGCGAAGGCGTCAACATTCACGTAGGCAATTTACCTCTGTGCTCCATGTGCTTTAAGTTAAGACAGCAAGGCAATTATTGTCCTTTATGTCAAAGGTGTTACAACGAAAACGATTTCGACACGAAGGTAAAATATATGATTATGTAAAATATAAATATATCTTTTATTTTTAATAGTATTTAAGATTGTACATCTCTAATTTGCATATTGTGATTGTATGCATTTTTTTTTTTTTTTTAGATGATGGAGTGTAGCGAATGTTCTTGCTGGGTACATGCTCGTTGCGAAGGCCTTTCCGATGAGCGTTATCAAATACTTAGTTACTTACCCGATTCGATCGAGTTTACATGCAGTCAATGCTCCTCTAACATAAACTCTGTCTGGAGGAATGCTATAGAAGCTGAACTGAAAGCAGGTTTTATCAACGTTATAAAATCCTTAAGTAAAAACCGCAAGATTTGCATGGCTCTCAAGTGGAGTCCCAGGAAGGAATGTCTGTGCAGGCCGGTTTCAAGCGTAAAGGGACTTGAGTTTCCTGGGGAGAATAAGAGCGAAACAAAAGAAAACGAAGAGTCGGAAGAGTGCAACGGTGACAAATCTACGGATACCGACTCGAGTTCGAATATCAATAATCGGGATGCTATAAAATCCGATATAAAGGAACATTTGATGGATGGTTCCGGTAGGAAAGGTCTGCGACGATTGCGACAAAAGTTTCATTTGAAAGAATGCTCAGTTAGGGTGAAGAATTGTGTTCCAAAAGATTTGCAAGATGTCGAAAAGAAGGAGTGGACGAATCAAGAATCGTTAATCTCCTCGAACATTACGGAATGCCGCTGCTCCGAGCAACAGATCATTGCGAGGCCTTCGCCAACTTTAATGTCGATAAAACAAAAGGTAAACGGTAATGAATACAAATCGTTGTCGCAATTTCATTACGATATGGAGCATGTGATCAATTGCTCTGATTCGACGGATCTGACGGAGACTTATCATGAAATTTTGCAAGAGATATTTCCCTGGTTTACTCCAACAAATTTCAAAAACAACGACGACAATACATTAGCACCTACCAAGGATATTAGTAAAGACTACACTATTTCTCTGACGACAAGATTCGAGGATCCTATTTTGGAGGTATGGAAGGAGGAAGTGACAAAAGCGCCGAAAGCGATCGCAGTAAAAACGGCGAATCTATATAATATCCATGTCGAAGACAGCAGATCGTGTTGTTTGTGCAAGGGCTTGAGTGATGGACAGGAAACGAAGGAGGGCAGGTTGTTTTATTGCGGACAAAACGAATGGGTGCACGCGAATTGTGCACTATGGTCGAACGAGGTGTTCGAGGAAATCGACGGCTCATTACAGAACGTTCACAGTGCCATTTCAAGGGGTCGTTTAATCCGTTGCACAGAATGCGGCAAAAAAGGCGCGAGTATCGGATGTTGCGCGAAGAACTGTACCAATACCTTTCATTTTCCATGCGCGAGAAATATCGGACTGGTTTTCAACGATGACAAAACAGTATTCTGCATTTCACATTCGAATAGTCTTGCGCGCAAATCACTGCAAAACGAGAACGAATTTAGTTTGAAGCGATCGATATACGTAGAGTTGGATCGTAAAAAGAAGAAGTACGCTGAACCTAATAAAGTCAAGGTAATGATTGGTTCTCTAATGATCGACTGTCTAGGGACCATCGTTCCCGAATTGTCCGATATGACCGAGAAGATAATACCATGCGACTACAAATGCTCCAGGCTCTATTGGTCCACGGTGAATCCTTACAAGATCGTAAGATATTACATCAGGACTTATGTGCAAGTACATATGCCGGATATCACATCTGATATGGAAAATAACATCACCATCGATCACACCAAAGAGCAAGAAAAAGAACAAGTATCGACGGATGCGCAGGGAGTTGATTATTTAGCCGTTAAACAGATCTTAGATACGCTCATCGATACCGTGTGCAGTAAAGAAGTTGACGAAAATTTGGCGGAACAAAGCAACACGGATCTTTTACCGCCGGAATTGAAGGAGGCTATATTTGAGGATTTACCGCACGATTTGTTAGATGGAATCTCTATGCAAGATATTTTTCCAAAAATGTCGTACGAAGATTTTTTAGCTATGGATTTGAAGAATGACGGTACCTTTATCGCGGATCTATTTAAGGATGATATGTTACCGTCAGAGATTGAGGAGACTGTAAAACCGCCGGAGAGCAAGATCTCCAAGATGGATCCGTCTTTGCTGGAATTGGGGACGCACAACGATCTCTGGGTACGGTTGGAGACGAAAACCGCGGTTCAAGATCTCGTGGATGATCTATTTAACTCGAAGAATCAGAAACGCGGCGGTAGAGAACTGAAACGATCTAAATCAGAGGTAATATCGAATAATCCGCTGATCGTTGGCGGTCAGCGGCATCATCATCAGCGTTCCTGCAGCCTTACTTGGAGTTGTAAACTAGACAACACCTATGGTTCTAGTATAAAAAGACGAAAGTTACCCCGAAATCCATCCAGTACTAAACCAAGTGAAACTGGCCTTATTGTATTAGACGCTCAAAACGAACGCACGTCCATGTTTCACGAGTTGAGGATTCCGGAAAGCATTATGGTAACCGTGGGAAGAGGAAATACGCCTAACATATTATCCGATTCTGTGCGTGAGTTAAAGTACTGCATCGAAGATTCCACTGGACTGAATCGCCGCGTATTGCCAACTAGAGATGAAGGAGCAAAGGAGCACAAGAGATTGTTTTGGCATCCGAGACAGCAGCAACCGCGAATAGTGCAGGTCGATGGGTCGGTTGATGCTAATAGCGCTAGCGAGTGCAGTTCACCGGAATACAATACCGAGGAGAAAAACGCGGGTCTGAATCATATATCTGAATCGATCCCGCAATTGGACGGTATCAACGACGACGAATACACATCCGAGTGCGAGTTGAACGTGGAGAAGGATTTCGATTTACATGCTCGATCCGCAAATTTTTTACACTCGAAACGTATCCTTGGCTTTATTAGGTCGCATGTCTCGAGTAATGTCGGCGACAAATTACAGAAATCAAAGAGCGGCAGCAGTAACTATGTGGTTGCTCCTTCTAGCAGGTGCAGCACTTTGCAATACGAAGCGGGAACTTTGTTTAAGGAGAAGAATCTCAAATTGAATCTGCAAATTCCTCAAGTGGACGGCGCGGGCGACATTTCGAGCGATGACGAATGCGTCTCGTCGCAGTATGTGTCTGCGGCGAGAATGGTTCATACCCCGTATGAATCGCCGCCATTCGAACATCACATCGATCGACCTGTCACTTGCAAAAGATGTTGTTGCACGTACCGCACCCAAGATAGTTACAACCGACATTTAATCAACTGCGACATTGTGATCACTAGCGACAGCGACTCGGAGACCATGGACAACAAGCTGGCGTCGCCAGAATCGAGATTTTCACCAAGCGTGGGTTCGCCACAGTTTATCACGCTTTCGCCATCCGAGGGTCACACTCTGACGACCGATTATACGGATATCCAGGCTACGTCACCAATCGAGGCATCTGTGCCATCACCTCATCCGAGCATACAGATCGAACCGATTGCCCAGGCGATCATTACGCCACAGATCCATACGGCGCACGCCACGGTCGAGACCGTGCACCAGACAGTATTAACGTCCAACGACGTGATTGTACAGACCCAGTACACCCGCAGGACTACCACCCTGCCGAATGCAACAGTATTACCTTCTCAGGAGAGCACGGTACAGATAACGGAGATTACGGATCCATCATCTGTCTCCAGTGATTCCAACGTCACGACGCATCGTATGGTGAACACGCCAATGAGTTCACCGGACAGTACGAGTTCGCAGACTGTCCCCAGTCCAGAGATGTCGCCCAACTTGTCATCTACGGCCGTCCAGATCGCTCACGAATCCGCACAGGCGAACGCGCAAGCAATCTCTCGAGCTTTCTCCAAGTCGAAGAATCCGCGGATAGCCAAGCCCAGGACTAAAAATATCAAGTCGCAGCAGCAGCAACAGCAGCAGCATATCCTGAAGAACATTGTGCAAACACCGCACAATGTTGCGCAAACCAGATTTCAGCCGACGGCAATGCAGAGCGGCCATCCACCAGCGGTCATTCAGTTGCAACAGACCGCTCAAAGGCCGACAGTGATTCTCCAACAAGTGGCATCACCGGGGATTGTGTCCGCTTACGTGGAAACGTTACAACAGCAATCGGGTCAAAACTTGCAGTACATTACGACAATAGGTGGCGGGCAGCACGAGGCCAGTTTTAAACCGCAGTTAATCGCCACGAATTCCCTGCTACCGAGCACCACCTATATACAGGCACCGTCCGCCGACAATTTATTGACGCTGCAGAATGGCGGGATATCGATACTTCCGAGTGTGCAGATCGCACCGACACAGCCTACGGTGTTGGGAACCATCATACAGCAACAACCCGGCGCGATTCAATGTGGCGTTATATCGTCGGAACAGCTGCTGCTGAGTTCCACGCCTACGCTGGAAATGTTCGCCGATCCAACCGGCGGTATGTTTGTGTCGAATCAACCAATGTATTACGGTCTGGAAACAATCGTCAGCAATACAGTAATGTCGTCCAGCCAGTTTATGGCGGGCGCAGTGCCGCAAGTGTTGGCCAGCAGTTACCAAACAACGACTCAGGTGTTTCAAGCATCCAAACTGATGGAGCCTATCGTGGATGTGCAAGCTGTACCTACGGTAACGACGGTGCAAGCCGTACAAAATGTATCAGGCGTTCCGAATGTATCCGGCGTGCCTAACATTGCCGGCGTATCAAACGTTGCAAGCGTGCAGAGCGTGAATGGCGTATCAGCAATGCCTAATGGTTACGTGGTAGTGAATCAACAAGCAGCGCCGCCGACACCGGCATCATTACCACCACCACAACCTCCTCCTCCACCGCCGCCATCATCATCTTCATCATTAGGACCTGCATCGCCAATACCAGTATTAGCATCAGTTCCAACAGCAGCATCGATATCGTCATCACAGGTGAAAGCGATTGCGACATTGCCGCAGATCAACATATCCATGGCGACTCAAGAGCGAGCACTGAATGGTGTCGCGCCATGCAATGCCGTATCACCGATATCGTGTCAAAATGCGGCCGTCGAACAATCGATGACGTCGGTTCAAGTAGCGGACGTGTGTCCGTTGAACGTACATACTACCATTGTCGCTGCGACGTCGCCCGCAAAACCGTCACTTCCACCGCCGCAACACACGATGCCGACGATACCTCGCGTTGCAGTACGACCAAATCCGGTTGCACAAGTGAATCATGGATCCACTTGGAAAATCACCGAGCCTTTGTTCGAGCAACCGATGAATAACAGCGTGCGGCCGTATTTTGACTCGAAATACGTGTCGGAGAATACTAGTATGATTAAGTCGAGCATATCATCATCCAAGATACCGCCCCTATCCAATCATCATATTATTGCGCAGAGGAATCCAATTGTAAATAATAAACCAAATCATGATGTAAATAGTGTTCATAAAAACTGCGGTACCGTTGTACCAAATACTAACTGCATCGTGAACGGAAGCGTGAACAGTAACTCGATCGTCAATGCCAATTCTGTGCAAAACAAGATATCGATGCCAACGAGCAATAACATGCCGACAAGTCGACCGATGAACAGAGTACTGCCGATGCAAGCGGTGACACCGAAACAAGATCCGGTCAAGAAGGACAATTTGGCAATTGAGGAACCCACGAAACCGGTGTTTAAGCCGGCCGAGCCAGAAATCGCGGAATCGAAGAAGGAAATTATCGAGGAGATTACACCGATCAAGAAATCTGAGGTTGCACTCAACAACATCAAAGACGGTATCAAACTAAACACGGAGACCATAGAAAAGGTAAAAGAGAATCTCCAACTGGAGCTCGACAAGGAGAAGCTGCAAAACACGTCATTGAAGATAGTGCTACAGAAACAACTGCAAGATGGTTCTTATAAGATCACACGTAACATGAAAGCGGCAGTCAATCAGAGCAAGAAAGTATCACCGCAAGTAACATCCGTGGAGATACTGCCATCGAAGCAGATGCCTCAGATCGCATCGCTGCAATTGTTGCCGATTAAAACATTCACGCTCAAAACGAATAAAATTGATGATAAGATAAAGCCCAAGGTTGACGCAAAGATGAATATACTCAAGGCGAAGACGCTACCCGTTGCCGTCAAGAAACCCAGAATAGTGACGAAATCAATCAGACCGGTGCGAAATAGTCCACAACAGAATCTGCATGAAAAGAATTACGCCAAGGGACCGATCTTAATGTACGAAATTAAGTCGCAGGACGGCTTCACCCATACCGCCTCATCCATGACCGAGGTCTGGGAGACGGTATATCAGGCAGTACAAAACACACGCAAGGCTCACAATTTGCCTCCTCTGCCTCACAATCCCTTGTCCGAAGGTCTCGGTTTGGAGAACAACGCGACCGTTTATCTAGTTGAACAACTGCAGGGAGTCAATCGATGTAGCAAATACAAACCCAAGTTTCACATCCCATCGCCGCCAAAATCTGGCGAGATAGAAAATGAATTACCGGCAGCCTGTGACAATGGGGCAGTTCGAGCGGAACCGTTCAAGGACAGGAAGGTGCACGACATGTTCAGTTGGTTAGCATCGCAGCACAGGCAACAGCCGAAAATGATTTCTATATCAGAGGCAGAGTCCAGGTAAAATTCATCGAATATTACTACAAGTTAATATCTAAAATTATACATTATATTACGATGGTAAAATTAAATTATTGAAAAAAATGTGTGTGTGTGCGCGCGCGCGCGCGCGCGATCTTTAGTCGATCTTTATATATATAAAGGGTTGTGCATCACATAGTGCATATTTGCTAGGATTGGTGACTTGCTCCGAAGACTTCAACATTCGAAGGTTCAAAGATTCAAAATTATACAATTATTAATTTAATATAATAGTAATAGTACCGCAATTATTATCGAGGTACATATTTATAAAATTATATGATAAAATCCGAACTTTGAAATTAACTTCGAATGTTTGAAATTGTAAAAAATAACAGTCCTAATTTTATTAAAAAATGAGGCTGTAATAACCCAGATTGAAAATAAATAAGTAACCGATTCTCTGAAAAAAAAAGTAAAAAAAGACTTTTGTTATGTATACACGCGTATACAATAATATTAACATTTTATTAAATAAAGAGAGAAAGAGAGAGAGAGTATTGTCACATTGAATATATCATTACAATCTTTTTCAGACGAGTCGCGAGTACAAATTTGCCTATGGCAATGCGTTTTAGAATACTTAAGGAAACGTCAAAAAAATCTGTTGGTGTATACCATTCTCATATACATGGTAGAGGATTATTCTGTTTGAGAGATATCGAGGCTGGCGAGATGGTCATTGAATATGCTGGTGAGGTAAGGATGGAAAAAATGCACATCATAATATTTATTATATTTGGAGTACCTCTATAGGTATTAATATCGAAATTATTAATCATTCTTAGGTCATTCGATCTTCTTTGACCGACAAAAGAGAAAAGTACTATGACAGTAAAAACATAGGCTGTTACATGTTTAAAATCGACGATCATCTGGTTGTCGATGCCACTATGAAAGGGAACGCAGCTAGATTTATCAATCACTCATGTGAGGTATGGTTTCTTGCTTTTAATTTTCGCTAAAAACATATTTGATAATATAAGAAAAATATATTAGTGTTTCATTAAAATTTTTTATAATTAATACAACCATATACACAATATATATAATTATATATACATATATTAAAATCATTATAATATGTGTGTGTGTGTATATATATATACTGGGTGGCCCATTTTAATCCATCCAGTCGAATATCTCAAAAACCAAGCCCGGAAGAGAAAAATGTTTCAAACAAAAGTTGTGTGGCTTCAAGGGAGCCATAAGATGGTGACAATGATTTGACCTTGGAAAATCATTTGAAGGTCATGTGAAGGTAAACTTTAAAATCTTAAATGGAAACCCCCATTTTTTATTTAGTATTCTTGTAGCTGACATCGAGAGCTTTCCAAAACACTATAATAAAGTATTTTTTTATTAAGTACTTTTTGAGTTATTTTATATTTTAATCTGATATCTTTTGATATAAAAAATTAAATATCTCATAAAATATTCAGTTTTCGATCATCTTACCGTAATACTTTTATGTACAGAATAATGAGACAAATCAATTAGTGGAAAAAAAAAACAAATAATTGTTTAAAAAAATACATCGTAAATAATTTTTTTAAAAACTATTATTTTTTTATACTAATTGATTTGTATCATTATTCTGTACATAAAAGTATTACGGTAAGATTATCAAAAACTAACTATTTTATGAGATATTTAATTTTTTATATCAAAAGATGTCAAATTAAAATATAAAATAACTCAAAAAGTACTGAATAAAAAAATAGTTTATTATAGTGTTTTGGAAAGCTCTCGAGGCAAGCTACAAGAATACTAAATAAAAAATGGGGGTTTCTATTTAAGATTTTAAAGTTGAACTTTACATGACATTCAAATGACTCTTCAAGGTCAAACCAATGGTACCATCTTATAGCCCCCTCGAAACCAAACAACTTTTGTCTGAAACATTTTTCTCTTCCGGGCTTGGTTTTTGAGATATTCGACTGGATGGATTAAAATGGGCCACCCAGTATATATATATGTATATATATGTACAATCATTTTTTAATTATATTAACACATAATATAATTGTCGCACTAATGATTTTCATATATTAAAATTCATAAATATATATTAAATGTATATATGTACGTGTGTGTATTACAGCCAAACTGTTACTCGCGAGTGGTGGATATTCTAGGTAAGAAACACATACTGATCTTTGCTCTTCGTCGTATCATTCAAGGGGAGGAGTTGACGTACGATTACAAATTCCCATTTGAGGACATCAAGATCCCGTGTACTTGCGGTTCTCGCAAATGTCGCAAATACCTCAATTGAGACTACGTATATACAGCTTATTTTAAGCAGCCGACCGACGACAGAGATACAAAATGTGCTATAATTGCGAGCGCGCGTGTGCACATTTTTGAATAGGATTCGTTTTTATTGAATGTTATTCATTTTACTTATCATCAAACTATTTTCAGAGATTGCAGCTTTTTATTACTATAAAAGAATACATATAGATTACATATACACTCTAAATATTAGAAGGCCAGATATAATATGCACGAAGCACATGATGGTTACGACAATGTTATTTTAGACAGCTACGTTCGTGTAGTTGATTTTAATGGGGTATACATACACGTATATACCTATAGCAATAAATCATTCGAATATACTCCGCTTTCGTATCCGACAAAGTCGTGCGTGTACTAATGCGCTTCAGACTTTTGAAAGTGTTACTTTATTCACGCCTCTGTGTGCTTTCTTCGCGCACGACTTTTAGACTACATATTATCTACTATTGAGGCTTAAGTGTACAAGTTATCTTACACTTTACACTAAATACGAGTGCTTCTTTTAGTATGCATAATTTTTATATAGATCATGTATGATACACATCTTTCTTGACGGTTTGATTGAATTTAAAAGCTCTTTTCCTTAAACGAATATATCGCAAAGATAAAAAGAGATTATGGCGCGTAAGAGCACGACGAAAAAGTAGTAGATTTTCGAGAATTACAGCTTTCGGAAACCTAATTAACTTTTCTTTTCCACGAGATTAATACGATATAAATATAGTGTACAAACGATCTTATCAAAAACATAGATAAGATCCGCGATAATTGTATATTTTAATAATTTGTAACTTTTAAATTTAGTGTACAGTGTATGACTAACTTTGTGACATTTCATGTCTGCTGTAGGGCCAGATTTCAAATGTTTTTGTAAAATATGTAATTGTTAGACTAGATATATCGTCTTTGATGTAAGTATAGCAAACCAGTTTTAACTTAAGTTAGGAATGTAGGCATTAAGGAGAGAGATACAGAATGGCAAGCGAGAACAGTCTCCTATAGCAAGGATATTGTTCGAAAAGGTGTATCTACTTTGGCAGATATTGATGCAATTTTGTGTTTTATTATTTGCGACATAATCGGCGAAAGGATAATATATATATATTCTCTCTCTTTTTTCAGATTAATTTCAGTAGAATTCGATAGTATTTTTCTTTTTTTATACGTTTTTAGATATTGCATCTATATATTTGTGCTTCCATCTTGCCAAAATCACAATCATTGATTTTATCATCCATTCTGAGAGCCGGTCTGTATGTAACGGTACATAATTTACATTAAGAAGTATTTAACATTTTATTTGATAAATATTTGAAAGAAGAGAGAGCTATATACAATGTTTTCAAAGAAATTTTTATCAAAAAGTTGATTTGTTCATTGAGCTCGTCAATGATCACGCATCATTTGCAGTCTTCAGAAATGCTACCGGTGAACATTTGTGATACTTTTTCATAATAGAAAATATTTGAGATGCTTTTATATAGAGAATATCACACAATTTTATACTTTTATAGATACATATATATATAATATATATGTATATATATATGTGTGTGTATGTGTATGTGTGTAATATAATCTATATCAACATCTTTTTACGAAATCCAGTTTCAGTTTTGCCTTACTTTTAGTGTATATCTACGCTTTTATCCCCGGTGATACCTATATATCTATGCATATTTATGCAAAAATAATATTTTATATTGGAAAATAATATAATCCCTGCAATGGCATAGCAACAACGCTCTATACGACAACTTTATGACAATGTATTCTAGTATGATTAATCAATTTCTGCCGAGGTGGTTGTCCCTTAAATTTTGGTGCTCCATGGACACCGTTAAGTGCACTTTTCATGAAAAAAAAATGGCCTAGAGTAAGAGATAGTAGGTTGCAGTGCGGAAGTGTTTGATAATAATAAGAAATGCGTTATACGAAGAATATTGAGCGCGAATTATTTAAAGAAGTAATATAAATGGAAATGAAAACGAGATGGCAGAAGCAGCATTATTTGAGCATGCGAATAATCGTCAGACGTGTTACGATTTTAATCGGCCTGGTTTGGTACAAAGCGCGTATGCTGAGTTGTAAAAAGTTATAAAAACGAGAGAAAACGCAAACTTGTTCTGGTCACGTGAAATTGCCATTTTTTTAAGTATTTTGCGAATCTTTTTTTATATATTATAATTACCAATAATTTTAATAACTATTATTGGAAGATGAATATTGTTAATATAATGATAATTAATTTTAATCTGTATATGAAAAGAGAGTAATACGACTAGTAAGAATGATAACTTACTTGAAAATATAACAATGTTAGATATTTTATTGATATTTATTGATTATGAATGACGGTATTAGGGTTGACGAAAAAATACTAACATAAAGTAACACTATGTTGACATAGACACAAAGATCAAGTTTTTTTTCTAGCGAACGAGCAAATGTGTATTTTTAATTCGTACTATGTTATGCTATGGACATCAAAAATATTTTGGACTTTACAAAATGTATAAGCGTACATATATTATGTAACTCGACTTTACATCATTACACATTATGATTGTAAACTGTAGGCTATCTATACAATTTCATTTCTACATTCACAAATAGAGATTCTTAAATTCTCAATACATTGTCTCATTATCTATATTACCGTATTTAAGCTTTTGTAAAATGATTACTTTGGCAGAAGAATATATTTGAATGTGTATGTTTATTAGCGGGACACGAAAAGCGAAAGAGAAAGAAAGAAAAAATAATTCTATTTATCTCCTGAGATAATCTTTGCTTGACGAATTCGTACGAGTATCTAACAGGTGCTTTCTGAAACAACACTTTCTCTGTCTTTTTAAACTACTCCTTAAACTATTGTGGAGAGAGAGAGAGACGGAGAGAGAGAGAGAGAAAGAGTGCGTATGAGTCTCCTCGTCTAGTTATGCATCTAGACTTTATTATATCTTATTAATATTATTATTTTATTATATATATATATATATATTATTATTAATTCTATCGACACACACATCATAAAGCGAAAAAGAAGAAAGCATAATACATCATTAATCAAGTCACTCATATATTTGGGCACTTTGAGCACCGTTTGTTCACTACGTCCATCAGCACCCTTCAAAAAAATAATGTTGCGTGTAAAAAAAAACTATCCGAGAAACGATGAATAAAGTTATAGAGAGTTTAATAATAGTAAAAAAAAAAACAACTAATGTATAGATGTAATAAGTAGAGTGTTTCTCTCCAACTTTTACGCATATTTCACTTTTTAACAGACGAATTCGCTCCAAATCATATTTCGAATAGATATTAAGTCTCGGTGTTGCGTTAAAATCAAGTAATTAAATTATTTCGCGGAAATAATGAGTACATGGCGCGTATTATCGTGTTTCAGCGTATCGTCACGTTAATTACGACTTCTCACAACTGGCGATTTTGTCTCTGTGTGCTTTTTAGATCTCTTCAGAAAAGAGAGAAAAAAGAAAAAGATTAAATTATTCTTACGATTGAAGAAATTTAAAAAAGAGAAAAAATTTTCAGAAAAATGTAAAACGCTTCTTAAGATGTGTATAAAACTGCTATTCTAACGTTTAAGCAGAGTATAGAGTTTTGAAATATTGCACTCGTTTAAAAAAGAAAAGAAAGAAAGAAGATAAATAACAATTATTGATAAAAAGAAAAAGAAAAAAAACTCGACTGTATGAAAGGGAAAAAATTGAAAAAATTGTCTGTGATTATCAGTCATAATAATCTTTAGGTCGACATATTTTTTAGAGAATATTTTTTAGGAAATTACAAAATTTATGATATATCCTTATTATTGATATGATATTGGATCAGATACGCTACGCGCGCATAATAATATTAAAAATGAAAATTGAGAAAAAAAAGATGAATTGTAAAAGTTGCAAACTGTTTAAATAGAGTTAAAAATAGTTGAGATTCGATGGCTGTTGTAAAATATTCAGTGTTTGGACAAATAATTATTAAAAACTATTTATAACTAATATCAAAATACGGTAATATTATTATATCGCATATTACAGTAGCGTTTTTATCCCTTCTTGTGTTTGCGTATTTATGACGGACATATAGATAGAGAAAAAGAGAGAGAGAGAGAGAGAGGTCCGAAACTGAGTTTCGCAATTAGCGATGAATGAACAAAGTTGCGGAAACGATTCGAGAAAATGATGGGAGGGACAGGGGGCATTTGCCACACGTTTTTTGCGTGTAAATTGTCGTTATCGATGCATCTACTTATCGTAGAGAACTTGTCAAGTTTAGTCATAATATCTGCATTAACCAGAAAAGATACTGCATAGAAAACACATAGCCGCTTTTATCACACACACACACACACACACACACACATATACAATACACACAGACACACACATATACATACAAAGATATTCTCATGTTTTGTAATTAAATGTTTTGTTAGTATATTATACGAGAAATTAACAAAATAAAAACACAAGTGGGAATATGAGAGAAAAGTATATGTTGTACATTTTGCCATACACGTAACGTATTTCCTTCTCTTGTTCTGTAAGAATTAAGCGTCTTGGCAAACGATAACGTAATGTGCCATCGATCTATATCTTTAGAATTTTTTTTTTTTTTTAAATCGCACATATGATATGCGTAAATTAAAATTGCAATTACGTACATAAATAGGAATCTGTGTCGTGCGAAATATCAATATTTTTAACAATTAAGTGGGAAAACTGGCAAATAAGAGCCAAGGCGCGGGCATTGATACGCGAATTTATTATTGTTAAATTTTAGTAATAGATGTGTATTAAAAACATCTTTATACAGGGTGTCCGACAAGTAAGTGACCGAACGAAAGGTGGAGGTAGATTGGGTCAAACTGAGTTGAAAAGTCCTAAACCATTTTTTTTTATAACGCTTAGTAAAGGAATGATTATTGAGTAAAGTCTGGCCAATCAGCGCCAACCAGGCGCACGTTGGTGAGTCGTACGCCGTGAAGTGTGCATACTACTCAGACGTCCGGCTAAAGGTCAGCGCTGATTGACCAGACTTTACTCAATAATAACTTCTTTATTAAACGTTATAAAAAAAAAATGGTTCAGGACTTTTCGACTCAGTTTGACCCAATCTATCTCCATCTTTCGTTTGGTCACTTACTTGTTGGACACCCTGTATATTTATATTTATGCTGAAAATGGATCAAAGAACGGTCCGAAAAATATATTTTTACTAAATATCTATTACTAAAATTTAACAATCATCAATACCCGCACCATGGCTCTTATTTGCTAATTTTTCAGCTTAATTCTTAGTACTCTGAACCTCTATTGCTGTTATTCAGTCAATTTTTTTATAACGCAGTTTTCTCAGAAATATACGAGCATCGAGGAAAATGTAACTGCATACGTGCGTTAGTCATTTAGCTCTTTAATTATCACGTAGAAGCTGTTTTTAGGATCTGAGACAAGCTTTTTCGCGTTTTAATATTTATTCATCTTTTGGAATACTTTTTTAAAATTATATCTCCATTTGCGTCAAATCTCTCTGGCTGGAATCATTTGGTTTCTTTATGTTAAAAGTGAAATTATATCGCTATTATTGCGTGTTAAGAAAGTATAGTAGAATTTTGATTGAGCATTGAGACATGTAGCGAAAATTCAGATCTCTAACAAATTCCTGTATTAGATAAATAGATAAATGATGTTTTTTTTATCGATTAAAGCCTTTGGGATATTAAAAAAAACTCATATACAGGGTGTTCTAGATCAGATCGATGAAATTTCTTGGTCTTATAGGAAATTGAATTTGGAACAAAAAAGTTCCCATAAACATAGGCCCGCAAACGCTTCGTTAAAAAGTTATAGTTGATAAACTCTCTGTATAATAATTGGTTATGATCAAAATGTAATAAGAACATTTTTTATGTTTGTATTTGCAATGTTTGCATTATAAATGTAGTATTTACACAAAGACCTCGAAAGGTGGTTTTTTTCAAGTTTCTGCTTCTTTCATTGTTTTGAGCTTATTTTCTTTTGAGCGCCTTATAATTAAATGAAATTGATGTAATTTAGCTTGTTATTTAATTATCCATCAGATTTATTTCGTTACTTTTTTCAAATGAATGAAGAGTTTTGAGGTTATTGTTAAAAATCGTAAAACATGATTTTTCAAAGTTTATTAGCAATAACTTTTTAACGAAGCGTTTCCGGACTTACGTTTATGAGGACTTTTTTATTCCAAATTCAATTTCCTATAAGTCTTTGAAGTTTCATTGACCTGATCTGGAACATCCTGTATATATGAGTGTGTCTTTAAGGATTAAATTAACTCTACTTTTAGCATTAATAGTAATGTGCATTCGCGGTAAAAACATTAGTAAAAATATGTGACGTTATCGTGTGATTTGATTATAACCACAAATCGCTAAACATATCTCTCTCTCGATTGCTCGTTCTCTCGATTATTCTTCATAATTGTGGCATGCGCTTTAAAATGATACGCAGCTATGAAAAATCTCATGGCCATGCGAGTTTTCGTATCTCGTTATTTAATTTAAATATCGCGCGCAATTAGTCGCAAAGCGGCTGACTTCATCTTTTGCCTTGCAACGAAAGAGAAAGAGAGAGAGAGAACGGTGAGCGGCAGCATCAGCCGCGTATTTCAATCGACCGTAATGTTACGTATTGTATGGATATCAGGCTTTTTCCGCGTGTGAAAATACGTATACACAGTGCCTTTCGTACGTTTTATTTCATATATACGTATAGTCGAATCATATGCGAGTGTATGCATAAAGAGCAGTCGTGACGGACGCAACACTGGACGAACGCGTGGTAAGCTTGTTTCTTTTGCGTTTTACGTGCGAAACCGCATACAGTTATATGTTTGGGAAAATTATCAATTTACCATAATACAGCATTAAAAAATCATTATCGCACTGTAGACGAAACTGACTTCGATATATATATATAGATATACCACCCGGTATGTATATATCTTTATTTATCTCTTAATTTTTAGTCAACGCTTTGATTCCGAAATCTAACGAAGTATCTTGTATAAATGTATCTTTTTATACACGAATCATTATATATGTTATTGTTTGTTCTCGATCGAGTTTTCAAAGCTGTATACACATATATGTATCCATAAATTTCTATTTTCGGACGCGATGAAATCTATGCTCATCCACGAACCGGTCCATTTATAAATCGCTAGATTCATAGATTCTCTCATGTAATCTTCTCGTATTCCTTTCCCTCTTTCTTCCCTTTACATCTCTCTCTCTCTCTCTGATTCTGGCAATCGGACAGCTGGAATCGGTCAAATTACGCGATGTCTGATGCCGCCGATCGAGGGATACGCGTGCGGGTGTAGGAGCGACGTACACGCGTCGCGCCAAAGGTATCCTCTCATTTTTCTCCCCTCGAACGCGCAATCGCCCGTTCTTACGTCACACGCGCTCGCTCGAAAGCGCGCGCATTTGTTTCCGCGGACAGTGAATAACCTCTCTCGGCAGAGTTCGTTCTCTCACATACACACGTCTAACTCTGGCCGCATAAGCGTGCACACACACACACACACGAGCGCCCAAACTCCTTCCTTCTCCATCTCGCCCTGCCTCCCCCACCCTCTTCTCTCTCTCTCGTTGCGCACCGCTGCGCGTTTTCTCCTATGGATTTCAAGAAAGCCATACGGCTCCCACTACCTTTTGGCTGTCCTCGTCCCACCTTGAGACAAGCGCTTGGCTCCGCTTGACACGACGAGAACTCGCCACGCGTATGCTCGGTAACGCGTGTATCTTCCTTCCCTCTTCTCTCTCTCTCGCTCTTTGATCTTCCTCTGGGCGGCTCTGTCGGCCTGCCCGGCCAGCCTCTCTTGTTCATTCTCCTTCGTCTCCCACATGTGTACGTACGCACATTCAGGAACGTGAATGTGCAGGCGCTTGTTCTTGAAAGAATTTCCGCGCAGCGCTCTTTCATCTCGACGATTTACATTTAAAAAAAAATGATACGAATACAATATATTGCATTATATATTGATAATTGAAATTGAAAGGGATAAAATTAAAGCATTTTTTTCCGTTTATTCGACGTGCAATTTGATACTAGATATTTGATTGAAGGTTATAGCTTTCGCTTGTTCTTTTTTCACATTAAAAATCATCAATGTGAGATTTCTCTTTTATTAATATTAAAGCAAAGGAGATATTTTTGTGCGCGAGCAGCAAAGGGATATTTAATGTATTTAACAATTGAAAACATCATGCGCGCCTGCGCAGATGGTATTAATTATATGAAAGATAAAAATACGTGATGTGTCATATATATAGTACAACTATGGAAATCATTTGTTCCTACACGAGCTTATATACGTTTACAACAAAATTCCAAAATCTATGCTGCGAACATATCCCATATACGTTACTGTTTTGTGGATAGCAGCGAGCGACAGTGTTAGTCACCTCAAGGACGTTGCTCGTAATTGGGATAGGTCGGACGGGACCATCACGTGCAACAAAGGAAGAACGCTACGCGCGACGTGATAAAGTGGAAGAGCGGCGACCGCGCGAGGAAGAAACGGCAAGCGCGAAAAGAGGAGAGAGAGAGAGAGTGAGATGGTTGGTTGTATACTTCAAGATATAGTAGAAACGTATATCATGGAAGAACGCGAAAAGAGAAAAAGAGAGGATATCGAGTGACCGATAGAGAGTACATAGAGGAAAAAATCGTACGCGCGAAAAAGAGAAGTAAGTAGTTGGACTTGGTTTCGACATAGAAAAGAAACGCGCGCACGCGCACGTGAGAGAGAGAGAGAGAGAGAGACGAAGCGCGACAATCGCAGCGAACGGTAGTGGGAGGTGGTGGGGGAAGCGCGGTGGGAAGTGGTGGGGAAAGCGCGGTGGGAGGTGGTAGGGCGCAAGAGTGGGGATGGAACGGGGAGAGCTCGCGCCGGTGCTGTGAGTCTCTGTAAATGGCGCCTAGCCACGAGCGTCGACACGTCACGAACGTCACGGATTCCTCTCTCTTTCTCTCTCTCTTGTTCTTCGGAATAATTTCGCGAGTGCGGGTTTCTTGTACGTAATCTACAGTAACGACGGTAAATATATTTAATTTAGTACAAACTGTGCGACGTTATACGCTGCGTAATCACAAGTGCGCGCGCGCGCGCGTGTGTGTGTGTGAGTGTGTGTATGCGTGCGTGCGTGTATCATCCCGCTCCTGTCCCCTTTCTCTCCTTATCCCATTTCCCCTTTATTCACTCCGCTCGGCCCATCGTCCGAGCTCCCCCCTCCCCACCCCTCTCTCTCTCTCTCTTTCTCGCTCGCATAAAGAGTCCCGTGCACGTTCGGTTGTATTTCTCCGCGACGGAGTGATCGTGGTTCTTTTCCTGGTGCGTCAATGCTCAGTGGCGCCCTTTGTCGAATTCGCGTGCAAGCAACATGGAGGAAGGTGCGGTTGTGCTACGATAGTGGTTTCCAAGTGAGGAGAAGTGCTGCGCGACGACAGCAGCGCCGTCACGGTGCCCGGAACGACGAGTGTATCGGCTTCTATCAGTCTCCGCGTCTACTATTTCCTCTACCTTCTCATCCACCTTCTCCTCCTTTTCCTCCTTCTCCTCCGTCTCTTTCTTCTTGAGCGGTAAGGACGACGGCAACGGCGACTACGACAAGTCGACGCGCCGGTCGCTCTCTTGTCTTTGTGTGAATTTGCGACAATTTTTCATCACTGCTTAACCTACAGGTAAGAAACTTATTCGAGATTTGAAAATTTTAGAAACGTTCGAATTTCTTCCTACCCTTCCTATTTATTACGAGATTCGACTATCCCGATATCGGAGTAATGACAGAAGTGTTTATGCCCGCAATGACAGAGTTTTAATGTCGGCTTGTACCCTCCTTGTCATTGGTAAGAGACGTACGATACACATACACTTTAACCTTGTACAAATTATTTTTATGAATGTTGAGAAGAGAAAATGAGAGATTCTCGAGCAATTCTTTAATTCTCTCTCTCTCTCTCTCTCTCTCTCTCTCTCTCTCTCTGATTCTTTCTATTTTTGTAAATATTCAGCTACTTATCCAGATAGTATGTACGAGGAATAATACGGATATAACCTTGCACGATTATGTTTTGTCTTAATTAATAAGGTTATTTCCACTTTGAATGTGATATGTTTTTAAAAATGAAGGAGAAACGTGATTATGTGATCTGGATATTTGTTCGCCAGTGTTTACGTCTCTTGTGTTTGATTGACGTTTTTAAAAATAGGTCACTATGGCTCTTAGCGGCATATAGCAATATATATATATATATACTCAAATTTAATAATGACAAACAAATACGCTACAGTTACTTTGAAATCACACAATATGTTAGAGAATTAAGATCACAACAAAAAGACTCTTAGATTAAAAACTCTTAGAAAATGACAAGAATATTCTCTACGAATGATAACGTTGAAGTTGAAAAAACGAGAGATTAATCGAATAAATCTCGCACATCTCGCACTTTGTACAAGAATATGTGTGTCAGTGTATGTGAAAAATTACGCGATCAACATTCTCGAAAATTGAAACCGATCAACTTTACCATCTAAGATGAGTTGATCTTCTCGTATTTTTTTATCAGGATAGAGGAGTGTTTTTTTTTTTTTTTTTTTTTTTTTTTTTTTTTTTTTTTTTTTTTTTTTGGAGGGGGACAAAGGGGGTTCTAAATTCTGGAGATTTGTAATCCCGTTGGCACGTTTCTCACGCGAGTTCATCCCTCGGGAATCGCACGCGCGACACAACGATACGTCCACAAATCGATACGCCACCTCGGCTAGTTTACGCTGGCTCGCGCTCTTTAACCGTGTATCGATAAGCGCCCTCTTCCCCCTCCCCCTCCCCCAATCCCTCCAGAGGCGTATTATCGCCGTAAATATGCGGCGTGATCGTTCGTTGTGCATTAACTGTTGTGGGGGATATTTGCATTTTTCGCGTATTAGTACACAAAATAATAGATAAGTATTTTGAATTGTTCAATTTTGAATTTTTTTCAATTTTGACTTCTTACGTAGAGGAAATTTTTGTAAGCGAAATAAAATGATAAAGAAGCAACGTGCAAGTTTCTAATTTTGGACGCTTTTTTTTTTTTTTTTTTAATTTTATATAACCGTTACAGAGAGAGTTTAAAGATCATATTATAAAGATAGACAAAAATTCAAAATTTCATAAAAAATGAATCCTTTTACCAATTCTCATCAAATTCAATACCAACCATCCTTTAATGATACTCTATTCGAAAAAAAAAAATTAGGCCGCTATTTCAAAATTTGCGAACGTCAGGGTTTGCACAGAAACATTGAAACTGTTTTAAAATCTAAAACGCTGTATTTATTTTTTATAAAAATGACAATAAATAAAAATGTTGCGCTACTTTGCTTGTGTGTCAAATTGCTGCGTTGTAGCTGAAATAGTTCTTGAGTTATAGACATTTGAATTTTCGGTCAATCCGCGCGCGCGCGCGCGCGCACACACACGCGCGCGCACACATATATACACATTTTTTTTTTTTTTTAATGTGATTTTTCGACGTTTTGGAACATTTTGAATACATTGGCCTAGAAAACTGGAAAAAAAATTTTCTCATAAAAACAAAGCTTCCTCTATGAGGAAATAAAAGACTGGAATTGAAAATATATCACGCTTTCGGCTGTTGCATATCACAAGTAGGAGCATGCTGAAATAAGAGAAGCGTCCCTAAAATCTATCTCTTAATTTATGTACTTTTTTTTATAATTGACGGCATTGAAACGATCTAAGCGCGCGATGCTCCACTAAAGTTCCCTAAAAAAATACCTTACTTTTTCACTTTCACGTCTTGATAATAATTGTAGAACACAATGTGAGATTAATATATAGAATAAACGTGCATATTAACGCTCATATTTTTCTCGGTTAAACGAATTTCGTATATCGATGACAAGAAATAAAGTCAGGCTTACCGCGGCCTGTCGTCGACGAAAAGCGCAAGTTCTTTGTCAGGAAGCGAAAAGACGAAGATCCCCCGGTCAAACTGACGTAAAACGTATCGCAAAACGCATCTTATCTGTCATTCGGTTGTCCGAACGGTCGATCAACTGGGAGACCAACTATGAGAGTGAGTGAGTGAGTGAGTGAGAGAGAGAGAGAGGGGGGGGGAGGGAGGGAGGGAGAGAGACGGCCAACATGTGCACTACGCGTCGTAAATTGTGGATAAGATCGAGAGGTAAAGGGAAGTTTCTTATGCCGATCGTGTTACATGTGGAACGTCTTAAGGCTATCGCACACAAATTGACATAGTTGCATATGGATAGCATAAGACCGTCTGGACCAATGAGCATCGAAATAAAATCGCCATATTGATTTACATAGCATGCTCATTGGTGCAAATGGTCGTATGCTACGCATATGCAGCTATGTCAATTTGTGTGTGAGGGGCTTTATAGCCAACAAGACTCGGCCTTTTCCCTCTTCATATACGATATTAAGAACTGCGTGCGAGAATCGCTTTCGCGTAATACAATGGGAAAAGTTCACTCTTGCGAATCGTTTCGTTGCGGAATTATACGCGCGGCGGATAACGACGTGTGTATGAAACAATTTTCAATAGAAACATGACATTAGAAAGAATGTTACAATATGTATGTCGGGGATGTTATTTTATTATATTGTACACAATTAAAATTTGTATTAATATTTCATTATTCTTGCCGATGGAACAAATTACCGATCAACACATAGAACTGCTGTCATCAAGTCGCAACTACGTGTTTATTTTTATTTATTATTCAACTATAAAAAAAATGAGATTAATTTTTTTTAATTTTTTTAATTTTTTCCCCCCCTAGATACGCGTGTGTACGAGTGTATAAAGTGAGTGCATAAAGTAATCGTGCATATTCGAGATAATTATTTATATACATATTAAAAAACTTGTTCAATTTAAAGCATGATGAAAAAAAAATTAGGAAAATTACAAATAAGTATTATATTCTGCAAGTACATATAATGGAAAATATAAAAACGTTATATGTATTTTCTCGCTTTTGTTAGCCGCTAAAATAAAACTTTTCATTTCATTGATGGTAGTTTTTTTTTGTGTGTGTTTTTTGCCAAAACGCATTGATTTTCACATATCGAGAAAAAAAAGAGGGAAAGAAAAAGAACGGGAAAAGGCGTAGAAAATAAATAAATCATTGCTCGGTTGAAGGCACAGATGAAAATGCAATTAGGCTCTGCGTTACGCGCGGCTGGTGCGAAACTGCTAATGCGTGCTTGCAAATGTGTATATACGAATGAAATTCGAAATATAAACGTCGAGAATATGCGACGGAATCTACTTGAAAATAGACGTCGGCCGGGGAGGTAGACGACCGTCGGAATCGTTTTAATCAACCAGCGACGTAAATATTCGCGGATCGTTATCCGTCTGCGGTCGCATTTCGGGTTCGCCTCGTATCGCTGCAAAATACACGCTACCTAACATTAAGTCGCCTGCTAATTACGCGTAACCACGCTTAAGATCAAGTTACTTTGAGACTCTCGTTTCTGGACTGTACAAGAAGACATTCACGGCTGAAAAATATTGAGCTGCCTTTTCTTTGGTAACTGGATAGAAATGTATTCTGCCGATTTCGTCATGTCGTGCTATGCTATATAATTGCGTATATGTAATAAGTATATACAAGGTGCGGAAAAAATACTGGGATCCTAAAATATTTCGAAGGAAATAGGTTTTGGAGGAAAATGTTAGATACAAAAATTTTTGGGTATCGAAAGAACTATCTGACCAGATTTTGGGCCCGAGATCTAATTTAGATCCAGTAAGGCCTAAATCGATTTTTTCAAATAGGGACTCATATATTTTATCGCAGATTTAGGTTTAGGACACGTTTTTACATCTGATATAGCCGACAAACATTTGGATCCGAGGCCTCTTTTGAGTCCAACGTGGATCTTGAATTCCAAAATTTAATTTGCCTTCTTTTAAGCAGAAAATCCTAGACATCGAAAAATACGCGACGAAAAATAGGAATTTTTATTGAAAAACAAGCATTTTTAACGAAAAATAGGAATTTCTATCGAAAAAATTTTATTTAGGCCTCATTGGGCCTAAAAGGGACCTTGGACCCAAAGGTTTTGTCGGCTATGTTAGATGTAAAAACGTCCTGAACGTAAATCCGGAATAAAAAACATAGGTCTCCACTTAAAAAGATTGACTTGGGCCTTTACTGACCAATCTAGACCCCGAGTCCAAACCCATACAGCACCGCAAGATTGCAATAACATTGCAGCAACATTTTTCTACAAGATTGCAATATTGCAGAAACATTGCGAAATGTTGCTGCAACGTTGTTATGATATTGCAGCAACAGTAAAATGTCCGCCTACAGAAATATTGCAATATAATATTGCAGCAACATAGCAATATAATATATATGCAATAACGCTTTATGTATACAATATTTATCGACATAATATCCTTAACATATGAAAAAAATAATAAGAAATTAGGCTTATAAGAGTCAGGATCTAACGTGTATATAGTTTTTCTGTATTATAATAATTCGATTTCCTTCAGTGACAGAGAATATCTAAGAGAAATAAGAAAAAACTCAATTTGCAATTGTGTAAATTCACAATTTGTTTGTATCCGAAATATTCAGATATCCGGATGCAACGATTGTGGTGAATTTTTTGAATACGACTTTTTTCACATCTCTCTTGTCTTTATATAATCTCAAAATTTATTTATTAAAATCTGAAGTATCTTTTGCATATTAAAAAATTATTATCAAATTTTTGATTTTATATAAGAATGGAAACTATTAAAAGAATTCTTAGTCCAATATCTAAGCCCCTGTATTGTTGGGGTCATATCATACGACTTAAATTAACAAAATAGTTATTATATCTTTTTAATCTTACTAGCCGTTCTTTGTAAATTTTATATAATCATTATGACTAAAAATTAAATGCGGTATAGATAGCGCAACATGCGCCGCATAGTGGTAAACGAATGAACTAGCAATTATTGAATACTTTTTTTGTAATATTTTCGGAATGTTGCTGTAACATTGCTAAAGTTATATTGTAAAATAATGTCTTTGCAATATTTCTGCAACATTAAACTGCAATATGCAATATTACAATGTTGCAGCAATGTTGTTGCAAGCTTCAGTGCTGTATGGGAACTGTAGTTCACTAGTCAGATAGCTCTTTCGATATCCAAAAATATTTGTATTTAACATTTTCCTTCAAAATCTATTCTCTTGGAGATATTTTAAGGTCCCAAGTATTGTTTATCCTGCATATTACTCTAATTTCTACATTGATAATTCGATAATTTTCTTAGATTTTATTTTTATCTCGATTTATCATCGTAAAAGATTAATATTACACGTATAACTAATACGTTGACAGTTTATAAATGTATTTTGCAATACACTACCGCTCAAAAGTATTTGCCCACAATCGGTTTCGTGGATAATTTTTATATCGTCGTTATATAAGGCAGTATTTTGAAATAATATTTTAATTATCACGCATTAATATATAAATAGAAAACATCATAAAACGCCAGCAGCTTATTCCTTGGAATTTGTCTAGTGACAAAATTCGCCCGAATTTCCGAATTGTTTATTCGGTCTATGCCATGTCGCAATGAGCATTCGTAATATTCTTCAGTTATCTGTTAACATTTCGCTTTTCATTTTCGCTTCGTAACTCTATAATCAGAAACAAAGGCGGACACATAGATGAAGGAAAGATTTAGTTTTAAACATTATTGTGCACACACCTTTTTTGGTAATTAGTAAACATAAATAAATTTTCACATGTTTACTACATTGTTTTAATTGTTTCTAACATTTATAGAACGATTGTTTTAGATGGGCAAATACTTTTGAGCGCTAGTGTATGTAGACACGTATTTTATATTTTTTTAAATTTTAAACAAACTAGAACAATACAGGCGCGCGCTTTTATTTATGGACATTTTCCAATTTCTTTAACTTTTCTTTCCTAACTTTAAATTTTTCTTTCACAAATAGTCGAACTGTCAAAATTCTCACGATTTGACAATTGCAAATAACACGAATGAAGCAAGATGCAGCGTACAAGCGAGACAACCAATCAGCATCGCGGAAAAGAGGCCTCAATACTTCGATACAAATTGAATTCACTCAGTTAACATGCCTTTTTTAGAGAGGGATAATTGCGATCATACACACACACACACACACACACACACATATATATTTTTATCAACAATATTCATAGTACAAAACTAGTGAAAAAAAATTAAAATAGCTGACACTCATCTATCTTTAATATTTTACATCTCCACCAAGTTTTATTTTTATAATCATATTATAAAGTCGAATATAACTGCATCAATATCATAATCATATTTTAATGACTTTCGTCAGAATAGAATTTGTTGGATTAGATTAGATGTGGAGGAAAATCGATGATTTCCTTTATGAGGAGAAAATTTGTAGTACTAGCGAAGATTGAAGCCGTCGTTGTCTATTCGCAAATATCCATATAATGTGCAGCAGCCCCGTGTGCGTGCGCGCGCGCGCGCGCGTGACCCATAGAAACCTGTTTCTCCGTGACAAGTTATTTGGATCGCGGGCGATCTCCTCGTCGTAGGCTTAATTTCTGCACCGAGCGTGCCGGCGCATGCGTCACGGCACGACTCCTCTAGCTCCTCTGCTATTCTCACCGAATAATTTACGGCACGTGAGCTCCACGGGATCGAACGCGTTCGCGAGAGCTGGCCCCGGCATTGCGGATGAATCAGAGAGGTGAGGGAGAAAGAGGAGGTGAGGGAGGGTCACGCGCGGAGTGCGTCAGGCACGACAGTTAAGCTCATATTCTTTATTACTTGTTTAACGTTAACCATCATAGACTGTAAATGCCATTAAGCTCGTACGTATCGTTCACATCGGTTGTAAACAAGATTTATGTATAGTCGGATAGTTGGTGTAAAAAAAAAATTTTGGCGAAAAAAAATTTTTTTTTAATAGAACAAAATGTTATTTCGATGCTTAAAAACTTAAAAAAAAATATAGTATTTTTAATAAGATATTCTTATATATAATATCCTCTTTATTGACAAACACACATCAAGTTTCTATCCTCAGACACGAATAAAAAAAATATTTAATAAATATTAAAAATGGGAGAAAAAGAAAGAGAGAGAGAGAGAGAGAGAGAGAGAGAGAGATCAATTTTATAAGAATAATGTGACTTTGTTCAACATACAAGTGCCGTGCATATCAATAGTGTTATACGAACCGTCCTTATGTAGGGCATTTCGTAAATGCGAATCGCATAAGCGCATGAAATCTTGATTCACCGACGAACAAAAGAACTTTCGCTGTTCACGGGTCACCAATGCAACACGCACGAGTAACGAACTACATAGCAATCTCTATGCGCGATAAAACCAGTGTAAATGCATCAAGAAAAAAGACGCGTACCTTCCCATACAGCACAGAACATTGCAGCAACATTGCAACAATATTGCAACATTGCGGCAATGTTGCAATGTTGCTGCAATATTGCTGCAATGTTCTGTGCTGTATGGGTTGGCATCTCGCTAAATCCAATTGAATTTGTATGAGACATTGCTCATCAATTTCTCCGATATCGTATTCAGATAATAGTTTCTCAGAACGCGTTATATCTATAGCTTTAAACTAAAACAAGCTTCAACTTGACAGATATCCGTCTTCTGGAGATAAATTAATAAACATCCTGTACATGAATACTTGACATTTATATGTAATACATAATAAAACAAAAAAGGATAAGAGTGTATAAAACTTCTGCCCCCCACCCTGAAAAAAACCTAACTTAACCCAACCTAACTTTACTTTTAAAACTGGAAATAGATTTGGGTTAGGTTAGCATTTTTTCGAAGTAGGGGCATAGGGGGAAGGGCGGAGCCCCTTTCCCCTCCCCACACGTAGATATCATAAAGTTGTTGTTTTTTTCAATGAAAAAATTACAAATTATATAGCATACACATACTTTAAACTTCAATTTGTTATATCTTCTAAATCAATGCCATCCCCCACTTATTTCATGCGGGGAATTACTTAGAAGAACCTCCTTTACAACATATTTAAGTAGCAATAAAATTGAAAGCCTGTTACCTTTTATGCAATTTTACCCCAAAAAATTTCGAAATTGATATTAAACAGACAGAATTTTTTTTTTTTAAATTTGAGATAGTTTTCAAATTTTTTTGCAAAAGAAGAAAAGATATATCGCATTTAATATGTCATTGATATATAACATTTTGAATGTTCTTCAGACATTCGTAAAACAATTATAGCACGCGTTGGGTCTTTTATAACAAAAGTTGACAGTTTTTTGGGGGAAAATATCTTGAATAAAAAAAATGCGTTTGTCAATTGCAGATTTAAGAACTTATATCAATTTTTTTTTCTTTCGTGTTTCTTTAGAAAGCATATCACATTAAGCTTGTAAATTTTCTTTGATATTATATAATAAAAGTTTTAATATATTTAATAATCATTTATATGCGTACGCATGCACGTACGCGCGCACGCACACACAAACAAATATGCACAAACACATTATAGAATTTAGCAAATTATATAAAGTATAAATATACAAGACTCTTGGTCAAACAAAGATATCTTTTTTAACAAAATATGACTTAAAATTAATTTCAAGTATGATATTATATAAAAGACCCATTTTTTCTTGTAAATATCATTGATGGAAACAATCATTATTTTTCTTCTGGAAAATTTCACTGGCTTTGCAGACTTGCTATCTTGTAACTATCGACTTGATTAAGCTATTTAGAGCTTTTCAATGATAATATACTGATTCTATTTCAAAAAAGATTATAAAAAACTTTAATCATATTAAACGCAGTAAATTACATATAATTCTTGACGAAAGCCGATATGCTTCTCGCGTTTATATTTTGACGATTGATTCGAAGCGTCGTTTCCGCAGAAAGAGAATTAAATGAGAATTGTCAAGCAATTGCGCGCTCGCCCACTTTATTCGTTCCGTATTCGCGGATCGATTCGCGAAGGTGCCCACACCTTCGTTCGGAATAAAGCGGGTGGGACTCTTTTTCTCCTTCTCTAAGCCATGCGGCTGCCGTGGTCTTTCTTATTCGACGGTTCGTCCGAACCTAGTGAAATCTGTTGCTAACCGGGCGGGCGGCGACGCTTCGCAAAGGTTAGAAGGAAGCGCGTCGAGACGCCGCGCGGCGACACGCAACACGCAACTGCCCGTGGTTTACTCGCGCGTACACGCGTGCGCGCGCAAACGCGAGCGTGAAGGTACGCGTCGTACGGGTGTGTGCGTTATTAACACACGGCAGGTACATGTAATAGCGACGTTACAAACGGGTATTCTTTTAATAGACGACGGAATAGGCTTAATAGACGCGCGCTAGACGTTGTCCACGGTCAATGCTTGGCATATGCCATACATGCGGCACTGCGAATATTGAATGAAATATGTTCAAAAGCATATATCGCAGGCTGAGGCTGCACGTATGTAATGCGACTATATGTTACGATACGTATATACTAGATATAACTAGAGCAGAGAGAATTATCATGACAAATCTATCTTGAAACGAAAAATCTTTAAACATACAATATAAAAGAGAAAAACGTATATATATATATATATATATATATATATATATATATATATATATATGTATAAAAGAATATGGTATAAAATAAAATCTTTTTTCTCTTTTTGCGACAAATTTGAACTCTATTCACAACTTTTTTTTATAATGGGCTTACGTACAACGAAATAATTTCTTTACGTGATATATTTTTTTTCATTTTTGTTTTAATTGTAATATCGACTATATATTATAAAGTATAATAAAATTGGATATATAATCTTTTTTCGATATTTTTCAATTATGGTTGTTCGTAATTATAACGTAATTATACAATTGAAAATAATCGATGACATAAAATTTGAGAACTTGAACAAAGTTGTCGTCTTGAGAAATAATAGTTTTCAGAATTTTGTGTTAAAATGGAGTTTTTTCGTTGCAGAAAATTTTACTTTGGAAAAAAATATATACAGGGTGTCCCATTTTAAAAGTTCCACCCTCATAACTTTTCAGGATCAACGTTTGAAGGAAAACGACTCGGATAAAAGTTGTAGGTAACAAAGGGGGCTATCTAATAGTGACCTTGGATTTGACATTAAAGATCATTTTCAAGGTCATTTGAAGATCAACTTTCGTTTTTTAAATGGAACCCCCTATTTTTCATTATATATTCTTGTAGCTCACCTCGAGAGCTTTCCAAAACACTATAATAAAGTATTTTTTCATTAAGTACTTTTTGAGTTATTTTATATTTTAATCTGACATATTTTGATATAAAAAATAAAATATCTCGTAAAATATTCAGTTTTCGATAATCTTACCGTAATACTTTTATGTACAGAATAATGAGACAAATCAATTAGTATAAAAAAATAATTGTTTTTAAGAAAATTATTTACAATGTTTTTTTTTTTTTTTGCACTAATTGATTTGTCTCATTATTCTGTACATAAAAGTATTACACTAAGATTATCGAAAACTGAATATTTAATTTTTTATATCAAAATATATCAGATTAAAATATAAAATAACTCAAAAAGTACTTGATAAGAAAATATTTTATTATAGTGTTTTGGAAAGCTCTAAGAGATAAGCTACAAGATATAATGAAAAATAGGGGGTTCCATTTGAAAAACGGAAGTTGACCTTCAAATGACCTTGAAAATGACCTTTAATGTCAAATCCAAGGTCACTATTAGATAGCCCCCTTTGTCTTACTTTTTATAAGAAAATAAAATATTTGCTATAACAAGATCTCTCTATTTGTGCTAAACTTTTAATGCTTTGGGTGCAAGAAGTTTTGTAATACTTTCATATAAATATGTACTATCATGAATTAAATTTGCATGATAATCATTATCAATGAATAAGAATATTGTCATGCGCAGTAAGGGGAGTGTAAATTCCGTAGTAGGTAGTCATAATTCCATAAACCGCTATTCCTATCTCGTTATGACTCACAATGTCATGTTACTATTTGCAAAAAAACTATGATGGAATGTTAGGAGTATATCAGTATATTTAAATGACGTGTCCACATTCATAGAAGTATATACGAACAATATATGTATATATGTATATTGTACAATTACGTGCATTGGATTTTTTTTCGAGCACTTGAGAATGAAATTGTCACATTTATAAACGTCCATGTTTTTGGAAAAAAAACTGTCCAAGTTCTAAGTTAAGTTCCATTATAAATTTTGAAACGAATTTTATCACGTTTAACATGTTTTGTGTGAAAGATACTTGGAATATGTAGTGAAATTTTAATCTTGTTTTCGTATTTCTATTTGGAGCAGTTATGAATATTTCGGAATCAATAAAACGATGCAACGAGAACTCTGTTTTTTATTCTACAATTATAAAACGACATTATGACACATCCATCCATTAATTTCGCAAACTTCTCAAATAGATCGATAAAAACAATATATAATTGTAACGGTAACGATATCACATATTTTGCAAAACTCTCTGTGACACTTAAATAAAATAAAACGCCTGAATTTATTATAATCGAATGATGTGAATAATCATCTATCATTTATTTAAAATTTGATTACAGTCTGAAGTTATACGTGAAATCAGAGAAACTGAATTATATATAGAGTGGAATTTTCGCAGTACTCGAATATTTTATTATTCGAGCGCTCCATTATTCGAATATATTTTTCTCGCCAAATGTCTTTCTTTCTGTTAAAAGTAACATTTGATATATTTTAATAATAGCAACCATTGGCTCTCTAAGTCAAACTTGAACATTACAATTTTTAACGAAAGTATTGTTATTTTTATTCGCGATAAAAAATAAAACATTGAGAAAAATATTTAACGTATTGTCAACATAGTGTGAAAAATAAATATCCCTAAAATTGAAATGAATTAGTTCAATAGTTTGACAAAATTTATAATAACTATAACGTCTTGAAAACATACGTTTTGTGAAGAATACATTTTGAAGTTTTTTATGAATATAACAAGAAGTATATATTCATCTTATCATGAGTCATCAATTTCGGGCGACCTTTATCATTGCTTTTCGGCAGTGAGCCTTTTTCGATGATCTAACTCTCATCTTTTTCAAAAGAATTTGAATTTATATAGGAATGCTCATATAATGTTCATTATTTGTATTGTAGTACTGATTTATTGAATACACAAGTTGCTTTTTCTTCTATTGTAGCTTCATTTTTGGAGCTCGCGCGCGCGCGTACAATCTTCCAAAAAATCATAAAAAATAAAAAATCTCATGAGTTTAAAAGATGAATTTTTAAACTGAAAGTTGGCCGTAACAAACTTTCCACAGATCTTCTGTGATATATTTATAAGCGTTCGAACCTGTTTCATTTAAATTATTATATCTTTTTTTTTTCTTCGTTAATCTTGAGCATTTTATCGTACAACTTTGGGAAAATCTTCGAAAAATATCGTGTTTTCCGAGCAGTCTGGCCTTGTACTGATTACGGGATGCGGGGGCAATATCGTAGGAGGACAATCGCGATTCCTTTACCAGTTCTCTTCATCGCACAGTGTCCGTCAGCGTCGCGATTAGCTTTAAAGATACTTTCTGCTGATATATTTTTAGCACGTCGTTAAAAGTCTCTCTCTCGCTCTCTATTTTTTTTTTTTCCAGAATGTGATACGAACCGGTAGCGATAAAAATTTGCGATCGAGATATCACATATTCTTAATGATAAAATTATATTTTTTAGATAAAAAAAAATTACATTTCAAGGAGTAAGTAGATAAATTTTATTATTATTGAAATGACGCACACATACACAAAAGCGACGAAAAAAAAATGCCGTTATACATTTTAGGAGTTAAGCATTTCGACGATATTTGCAAACACGTGCAAATATCGATGAAAACGATTCCTTTCACTTCGTCTCGGCGATATCGAGATAAGAGTGAGCATAATCGTGCGCGACAGTAAGATAACGGGGAGTCCGCGTGAGGTCCGCCATAAACATTACTCGAAAAGACGGCGATGTAAATATCGCCTGTTGTCAGATACTGTCAGTTATCTCCTTCTTATTGTTAGGTTCGATTCTTTTTTTCGCATTTATGTCATCCGAACGTGTCAACACTTGGCAGCAATTACAGGATGGCTGTGCACCATCATCCGTTCTTTGACACACACACACTCTCTCTCTCTCTCTCTCTCTCTCTCTCTCTCTCTCTCTCTCTCTCTCTCTCTCTCTCTCTCTCTCTCTCTCTCTCGCGCTCGCTCGCTTTCCGCAGCTTTTCATTCATCTTGGCGACGAACAATGCTCAACTATACGCGTCTTAACTGTCGTAAATTATTTGCACGATCGATTTCTTAACAATCCATCGATACGCGCTGGCAATTTTGTGGAATTGTCTTTTATGTCCCGCGGCAGGAGTGTAGCTGCTTGCACGATTTAAGTAGCGATCGATACACGTGCGCTTGCAATGTGCAGTGAAAAAGGAAAAAAATGGGGAGGGTGGTGGGAGGAGGAGGAGGGGGAGGGGGGAAAGAAGAGAAGGAAAGATTTGCTGCACGTTACACGGATGCTCGTGTGTAATAATCGTATGCACGCGGGCAAAAAAATAAGAGGAACGCCGCAATTTTATACAATTTACTATTAATCTCCGGCTTGCTTCCTAATCCAGTGTAAGCCAAATCTAAAAGATTTGCCTCAAATCTAGAAGATGCATCTGTGTGCCATATGTAATTTTCCGAACAAAAAAATTACTGTGAAGTTTATATCCTTCTAAAATTATACGATATAATCATATAGAGAGTACTTTTCTTTCATGATATGATTGCATGCGAGGGTGCGCGTGTATGTAATATATCAGGTGGTTCAAGTAGTGAAACTGTGAAATCTTCTGTGAAATGTTATATATTGGGTTGAGTAAAAAGTCATTGCGTATTTTTGCAACAGATGGCATTAGTTCAGTTTTGGCAGTACTAGAGTCATTCACACATATTTTTATCATATATCGTTTAACAGCTGACGGTTTAAGCTTCATTCTAAAAAAAAAAATTGAGCGATTTGGTTGAGTTTTGAAGATTTTGCAACAAGTTGAAGATGGAAGACCAAACTGTGCATTTTGGCCATATTTTACTGTTTTACTTCCGTAAAGGGAAGAACGCGCGTCAAGCTTGTGAAAAATTGCGTAAAGTTTACGGTGACGATGCTCTACAAGAACGTCAGTGCCAAAACTGGTTCAAGAAATTCCGCGCTGGTGATTTTGATCTCAAAGATGCTCCTCGGTCAGGAAGGCCCACCGAGGTTGATGACGACAAAATAAAGGCATTGATCAAGTCAAACCCACGTTACACGACACAAGAGATTGCAGAAACATTGAAGATCAGTCAAAAAAGTGTTCACGTTCACCTAAAGAAGCTGGGATACGAAAGCAAGCTCGATATTTGGATTCCTCATGAACTCAAAGAAGTTCATTTGGCGGCGCGTATAAACATCTGCGATATGCTCATGAAACGTGAAGAAAACGATCCTTTTTTAAAACGAATGATAACTGGTGATGAGAAGTGGATTGTTTACAACAATGTGGAACGCACACGGTCTTGGTCCCGACGTGATGATTCGCCTCAAACGACTTCAAAAGCAGAACTTCATCAGAGGAAGGTTATGCTCTCAGTGTGGTGGGATTGGAAGGATGTGGTGTTTTTTGAGCTCCTACCAAGGAACCGAACAATCAATTCGGATGTGTCGGCAATTGAACAGTTTGAACGAATCTGTCATCCAGAAACGTCCGGAGCTTGTCAATCGTAAAGGAGTTGTGTTCCATCACGACAACGCGAGACCACACACATCTTTGACGACCCGTCAAAAATTATTGGAGCTTGGATGGGATGTGTTGCCCCACCCAGCATACTCGCCTGACCTTGCGCCGTCAGACTTCCACTTGTTTCGCTCTCTTCAAAACTCCTTGCGTGGAATAACGTTAAATTCAGATGAGGCGGTAAATCAGCACCTTGTTCAGTTTTTCGCCAATAAAGACAAGTCCTTCTACGAACGGGGAATTATGAAGCTCACCGAAAGATGGCAAAAGGTCATCGAACAAAACGGAAAATATATCATTGATTGATTTTTGTTCTTTATATAAATAAATGATTTTGAAAAACATACAAAAAATACGCAATGACTTTTTACTCAACCCAATATTTAGATTCTATGGGAAAAAACAAGTAAGTTTTATTTGAATCACCTTTTTGAAAAATGCTCCTATCAAAAGTTATAAGTATTTAAACTTTAAAGTAGAATATATTCAAACTAATCGTAAAACCATAAATTAAACGAAAGACTAGTTTTTTTTTTTTTACTTTTTTAAATGTTCGAAATGTTGTCCATTCTCATCTAAACACGTTAATTCTTTCTACAAAATTTTATCTAACCTAATCTAATCTAATCTAAACAACATTTAGCGTATATAAGCTTTGTGTAGAACTTAATAAACTTTAGTTTATGTTTATTCTTGCTGTCCTTAAGGAAGTGACAACATGAATAAATAAGTAAACTGAAACATAAAAGCTCTCATTTTTTCACTTATTTATTACTTATTTAAGTAATAAATATTTAAGTAAACCAAATACACACACACACACAAAATAATCTCACGTTGTCGCGTATTTATTTACAATTCTTAACTTTACCTCAGAAGAATTTCAATTCACTCTCTTTTCTTAATTCCATCCTCCACAACTTTTATCTTATAGTACTTTTCGATAAATCAAATAATTTTAGTATTGTTTTAAGATTTTTGAATTTTCTTTTTTTGCGATTTTCTTCAAAACGAAGCAAAAACGAGCAAATCTCTAAAGGACTTTTTTTCTCTTAGTTTATCGATCCTCCCCACGTTCCTGAACATTTAATTTCGGGACACCCTCTATAATTTGAAACACTAAATCTCTTTTCTAAAATGAGGTATGGCATGCATTCGTTAAATGCTGTGTAAAATTGTCGATAGCGTTAAAATGAATTCAATTATGGATGGGATTTATATTACATATACAGGGTGTCCTAAACCACCCGTACATCTCTTTTCTTTCATATTTTAGAGAAAAACGTTTTGAACAAAAATTGTATAGTTTTGAGGGGAACATAAGATGGTGTTATTGGTTTGACCTTGGATGGCATCGTTAAGGTCAAGTCAAGGACCTTTAATTTCTTAAATGGAACCCCCTATTTTTTATTACATAGTCTTATAGCTTATGTCGAGAGCTTTCCAAAACACTATAATAAAGTATTTTTTCGTAAAGTACTTTTCGAGTTATTTTATATTTTAATCTGACATATTTTAATCTGACATATTTTGATATAAAAAATAAAATATTTCGTAAAATATTCAGTTTTCGATAATCTTACCGTAACACTTTTATGTACAGAATAACGAGATAAATCAATTAGTATAAAAAATTATTGTTTTTAAGAAAATTATTTACAATGTAATTAAAATATTAATATTGTTTGCTTGAATTTGGGGAAAAGATGTTCGTGTCACCCGCATAAAAACCGCGCTATCTGCAGACAACCTGCGCGTTTTCGGAATGTCATAAGAGCGATTTACGTCTCGCGCTCATCTCTTATCCATCTCGCCGTATAACACAATGTGTCGAAGTACTTTGCGCGGTGATTTTAGAATGAGCTTGCATGCCGTAACGACGGCAATGACGATGATTGGCGCGCGCGCAGCCGAGGCATGTACGCAAATTATATGCAGACCAGTTGCGAGGGGAGAATGAATGTCTAGCAGTGTGCACGTGACCTGAAACTAGCCAATAGGCCGCGGCCCATTCAGCAGTATCTCACTGCTAGTGCTGTATCGAGTAGTGTAGCATATTGATATTCGTTACTTGCTTATTGTTTTGTATGTATGTAATAATTCTTTTACTATCTCTCTCTCTCTTTTTAAGTCATCATATGTTTTTTATCCCGGAACAATTTTTTTTTAAATAGAAATTTTTTTAAATAAAGATAGATTTTTATCTTTCTTATTCCGTTCACGCACGCGTATATACGAATCCTATTGCTGAGCAGTTTCAGATTCATTTCAAATCAATTACTTAATCAGATGAAGAAAGGCGAAAATATTATATCTACAAAAATTAATTAATTATAATTTTTGACATTTAACGGACTACATAAGCAAAATATAAGTAAAAAAAGTAATTTTAGTGATCATTTAATTTTAATTATCAAAATCATTCAACTATATGATCTATATTAATTATTACTTATCAAGTTGATTGTTTATTTGCGTGTAACGATCGCCTCTACTTATTGTTAGTTATGCAGCAGTAAGCTACTATACTATGTGTACACGTGCAAGTGTATATGTGCAAATTCGTCCCGAACATTTATGCATAATGTATAAAAGGCTATTGTTAAGTCAGATATTTATTTCGTTTAGCTGCTCGATGTTAAAGCACGTAATTCGCGATACTTGATAGAGAATAGAAATATATCCCAGACAGCACAAGGATGTCCTTAGGACGTCCAAAGGGCATCCAGGACATACATATAGGATATCCTCAGGATATCCCATTGTAATCCTCAGATCTCCTCTGGATGTCCTGAGGAAGAGTAAATGATAGCCGTATATTAACCTCTGGAGAATCCAGGGAGATCCTGTGGAACAACCTAAGGATTTTTATAGGATGTGTTAGGGATATTTTTCGTATGTTTCAAGGAGCAAATTTTAAAATTTAAATATAAATTAAAATTATGTTTTGTTATTTACTGCCAATATTAAAAATCTAATATTAAAAATAGTTCACCGTTCTTTAATATTTGATTCTTTCGTGCTATACATGAATATTTTAGGTTTGGCTCCCGGGTTTGAGTAGTGTAATATTTTCTATCCAATATCTGAATTCCCTATGTTGGGATTACATCAAAAATTGAACTGATAGAAAATAATTACATTTGTAATTTCCTGTCAGTTGCTCTTTGCAAGCTTTATATAATTCTCATGACCAAATCTCAAATACGAGTTCGCGTGTCGCATAGCGGTAAACCAACGAACTAGCGGTTGAATACTATTGTTTGTAAAATTTTTGGAATGTTGCGAACAGTAACATTTCTCATGAAATATTAAATAAATAATAATTTTCGATATATGAAAATGTGCGCATCAAATTCAATTATTAATATTAAACGAAATTAATGTTAATAATTAATTGCACATATATATGTCCTCTGGAAATCCAAAAGACATCCAATATAATAGACAGGGCAGATATATCCTACAGACATCCAGGGATTATCCAGTGGACATTTATAGGACATTAATACTTATTATAATACTTAAGATTTCTAAATTATATTAAATAGCCGACACAACTAAAAATAATTATGTATGCATAGTAAATTTTTATAAATATATTTATAATAATATCTTAAAACATCCTACAAATGTCCTGAACCGTCTTAGACATATTCAGGATGATCCTGAGGATGTTTTGTGCTGTCTGGGATATACATCCATTTATTTCTTTAAGTGTTTAGAAAAAGATTCTTGATATTTTACACACACAATTAAATTTAAATAACACAATTTTTTTAGATAATAAAAGACAGCTGTACGTTATCTATGCGCATACTTTAACAAATTTCGAAAATGAAAATTTGTCTTGGAATACAATGAAATAAAAAGAAACAGACAATTGATAAAAAGCAAAATTTAGTTTTTCTTTCTTGCAAAGATCTGTAAAAAAAAAAAATTTTTTTTTGAGAAGGAGATTCTCGGTATTTCTTAAATATAAGCAGAAAACGTTTTTCGCTTATCGTTAGTTGAAAATTTTTGAAGTCGGGAAAATAGATATTAGTGTCATCTAAGTAAAAAATTAAAGTTTGTCTAAAACAAGGAGAGAAACAAATAAAAAATATTGAAAGAGTTTAAAATAATTCAAGCTATAAAAATGAAAAAAATATAGCAAATAAGATTCGACATCATTTCAAAAAATGAGGCAAAATGTCGAATGCGCTGATCCTTGTTAAATGTAACGATAATAACAATAAATGTGAACTAAATTGAATTTGTTTTATCATTCTTTTGACTATTTGAAATTAACTCGAGTCTCTGAAATAACGTATGATTTGGTCTACTTGGATGATTCATAGTTTATCGCGATTCAACTAGCAGTTAGTTGTCGATGTGAGACTATCAGCTGTGTGTAATCAGTTCGCAAAGAGGGAGGGAGGGAGGGGGGAGAGAGAGAGAGAGAGAGGGAGAAGACAGAAAGACGAATAGATGGATGGACAGAGAGAAAAGATACTAGATTCATAATCGTCCTGCTAAAAATACATGTATATTTCTTTTTATCTGTGCTATCATCTATTACAAAGCAATTATTTATGCAATAATATGAATAAGTCAAACAATATCAAATTACGTTATATCTTTTCGTAAAGATTTTATTTCTACTTAATCGAGAGACTTATGTACATATAAATCGAACAAACATTTTTAAATTTATTTTGGAAGAATTTTAGAATGTGTGATGATTTCTCAATTTTAGCATTAAACTAGTAAGACTGTTTTGTTTAAAAAGATATATATAAGGTTTAATCATGTACAATATTTACATATTTATATATATTGTATTTATATATCTGGATGCCAAGCACACACTTTATCAAAACTTCGCTCTTTATCTATCATAACTCAAAAACTACTCACGTCTCGACATTTTCATTACGGAAATACCATTTCCGTTTCCAACGAGAAATATCGTTGCGTGCATCGACTACGCTAATTAACAAATATTATACTTGTAATTTTTTATTAGTATCAATATTGAATGAAAGCTTCAGAGTATAATAATCTAGTTTTATTCACTTGTTTTATTAAAGACTTGAAAATATTAATCTAGATTTAACGTTTTCGATTTTCAAATTAATAACTTTAAGCTTTTTTAAACAAATTTTAAAAAATCTTAACAGGGTGTTAATATTTGTCTCTCGAGGGTTATGTTATTAAACAAAAATAATTAAATTTTTCTTACTCAAGCAAGTTAATTTATATTTAATTTTCTGTAAACTTTAAGATTAATTTCCCTAGATTTAAAAAAAAAATGAAGCACCGTTGTGTGTTGCATGGAAAAATCTCTCAATACCATGTGAAAAAATTAGAAACATGTGTTTTTTTAAATTGAAATATATAATTTTTGATCTTTCCAACTATAATATATTAATTTTTTCCATTTTTTCGAAAAAGGGCGGCTGTTGCATGAATTGGCCAATCTTTTTTAATTAATTTCTCAATAATTATCATGAAAATCAGAAAATGGTAAAAGACTTTTCTCCTCGGTTTCACCTGCTCTACTTGCACGAGCGGTAATATGGTTATTATCAGGCACCCTGTATATAGATGGGATGGCGACGCGTTCGGCTTCGTTTCTGAGGCTTAAGGTGGGTATACACTTAGCGGACGAACACCGAACGAACAGCGAATGCAAACGTTCGTTATTATCATTCAGCAGATATATACGCCAAAGCGAATACGAACAGAACGTTCGATTCCCTCATGAAGCGATACATCAAAGACAATTCGTGCGAGAAAAACGTTCAAAACGTTTCGCATTCGCTGTTCGTTCGGTGTTCGTTCGCTAAGTGTATACCCACCTTTATAGAAGTCCGTGACGAACTGTGGTGACGATGGACGGACGAACAGACGGATGGATGACTGGTTGCCGTGTATGCGTAGGTGTGTGCTGCTGCTTCGGGTTAGACGCTCTCATATATATACGATTTAATATCGATGATCGCGCGTGTCGAACGAGCCACTGTGCCGCCACTACTCGCGTCAGCGTCAGCAGCGTGTGGAATAACGGAGCGTGCGCGAGTGCATTCGTCCGTGTGAGTGCACCTCGTCGGAGTCTGTGCGTGGAGGCGGATACCAGCGGGAACGAGCGCGGTTCTCTCTGTCACGCCGTATGTATAATACGTCTCTGTATGCGTTTACATAAATGTGAACGAGTGTGACAGCTTCGGGTTGTCAATAAATGCACACGTTGTCTCGGTCCAATTCGGGGTGAAGTATATTCATTCCATCCATTGGTCGAGATACGTGCAAAGAACGGATATCGTAGAGAAGAAAGTAGCGTTGAGGGTATGTGGCTATGTTCGGTTACACTCGGTTCATCGCGAGCGGTTCAGTTGAGCAATCGAATCCCGAGTCGGTACACGCGCGCGAGCGAGCGAACGAGAGAGTGGGGGGGGGGATTCATCGATAAAGATGTAGAAAGGGATCTGGGAAAGGGGAGGGAGACATTACGAAAGGATCATTGCAAGCACATTGACGCGGTGGCCTTACAATGTCGGTAATTTGGTGCCTTCGGCTTAATCCTTGTTCGCTTCCTCGTGCAGTGACGTCGTCGTCGCCGTCATCATCATCATCATCATCGCTATCGTCATTGTTATTGTCACGGCCGCGTTGCCCTCCCGGTCGGTAAAGACCCTCCCGGATTGCGTAGCGACCGCGTACTCGGTGACATGATACGCACGTCGGTGCACGCGACGTGCTCCAAGAAAGACGATGATGGAGACTCCACGCTGCCCGACCACCGAGTCTAAAGCCCGTATCAGACTACGGATTGAAGATTAAGATTCGAGATTCAAGATTGAAATTTGACCAATTGGGATAAAGAAATTTTAGTCCCTTTTATTCTGTTTAGTCAAATTCCAATTTTTAATCTTCAACTTTCAATGCGTAGTCTGATATGGGCATAAGAGCGCAGCCAAGTGTAAAGTTGGGAAATACACAAGCGCGTGCATCTGTAGGCGAAAATTTACGCGAATGCAAGAGTGAACTCGGATAGGCTACTGTACTACTACGTCGGCGTGTGCATGCGCGCATGCGCGCGGATGCATTTGTGCATGCGTGCGTGCACGTGCGCGCGCACCGCCTCCTCCCAGTCGCTCGGCCTTGTGTATGCTACTGCTCGTGTGTTGGTGATTCTCTCTCTCTCTCTCTCTCACATACACACACATCACTCCCGGCACGGCGGGGCCTACGCTGGGTAGGAAACGAGCGTGTGTGAAGCAGTTGGTCGCATGTTACGAGCGATCCCTACCTGCCGTAGGAATCTTACTATATCGTCTCTCGTCTATTTATACGACGATCATACGCGACTCTCCTCCTTCCTTTCCTCCCGCACTCCTCTTACGTTTTTCTTCCTCCGTCGTTTCTCTCTCTTTCTTCCTCCTCTTCCTCTCTTTGGCATGCATTAATTCCTTTCCCCACTCCTTCGTCCCTCTGGTATATCGGTTCCTTTCTTTTTCCCCCAACTCTTGTACTCACTTACCTCCCACCTCGGGATATACACACGCACACTTTTGCTTTCTCCTACATCTTCTCCTTCTCTTTCCCGCTTCCCCGCCTTTCCCCTCCTCACGAGAGCGCATCTTTCTTTTCTCCACCTCCACTTTCCGTCTCTTTGCCCCCGTAACGAGTTACATCTATACGTTGATCGAGTCCGAGCAGAGTCGTGTCTCGGCGATTCTATTCCCTCTCTCTTACTTTTTGTCTCACGGGACTTTTTGTCTCTCTTCACCGTCGTACTCTTACGTACACGCGGAATGTGCCGCCAGGAATTCTCTCTCACAATGGATTTATCGTGTTAGTGAGAGCGGCTCGAATGTGCGCGTTTCCCGGCGATCTCCCGAGAGAAAGGGAGAAGGTACGGACGGACGAATGGAGAAGCGAGCGAACAATAGTTGGAAGGAACGTGTACGCGCGGGACTTGACTCTGAGAGCGAGAGCGCCCAGCGACCATCGCCAAGTCGAGCTGAGTCGAGTCGAGTCAAGATGGAGCTGCTAAACGCGTCGAGACCGCACGGATCCGACACTACGTTTCTTCTTTAATGCCAACATTTGCTTCGTTCTCGCCGCGTAAAAATCGTCTCTGTGTTCTCACCGGGAATATTATAATTTCTAACCTCGAAAAAAAACAACGTGCGGGGACATTTATGCGCTGTCAATTCGGACGATAAAACTCTTGACGATTCTGTCTTCGGGCTATCTTTACGCCTAATCCCCCGCAGTTTCATCATCAAAAAGTGCCATTGTGTTTCGTTTGTACGTTTCTCTGATATCGGTTTTAAAAGTGTTTTCTCTCTCTCTCTCTCTCTCTTTTATTTATCTCGCAAGTGTCGCGCGTGATTTTCGTGCTCGTAGCTTGATACCGGACTCGTTTGCATTTTTGTCAAAATTGCATTTGTGGGCAATGTATCGATTTCATTTTTTATGCAGGGGTCGATGTATTGTTGGTATCGCGATGATATTATAAATAATCGCGCTTATATATAACGTGCACGCAGCGTTTCTCTCTATTTATCTCTCTCTCTCTCTCTCTCTCTCTCTCTTTCTTTCTCTTCCTTTCTTCGTAACGAGATTACGCCGGTTCTCCATAGTGCATCTTTGCAGGACTGGTACACAGCAGCAGTGTGATGGTTCACTCGAATGCGTCGGCGATTACGCTTTCTTTCTCGCTCTCACGTTGCGGGTGTATATGTGTGTATGTGCACAGTAATGCCTTTGCGCGATGCGATTGATCACGCTGCGGCGAGACCGTCGTCATCGTCTAAATGGAAAGTGCACTCGTGGTGTACGGGATGCAATTGAGCGATGAAATGGTGGTGCTCTTCTCCACGCTGCACGCCACGCCAGCTGTGGGCGGATTTACCAATCTAGGATTGTCAGTTCGCTCTGTCATTTTCAACGTTGCCCCAGACGATGAGTAAGTCTCTTTGACGGGCATTTTATCTTGCCGAAGGTTCAAGTTGTACACATGTTTATTTTAAATTTACGATCAAGACTGTATCGATATAATGATGCGTTGATAATGCATAATTTTATATACAGGATGTCAAAATTAGATCGACAAACTTTAGGTGATTCTAAAGGACAACAAGCTAATTTTGCCTACAAACTCGTGTCGGCAAATGGGCCGTTTCGACAATAGAGAATCAAAAAGACTAACAAGGGCAAAAATCTATGAAAAACAATTTTTTTTTCAAAATTTTATAATGTGGTTAAATAGAGGTGTTTTTATCATAAAACTTTTATATAAAACATTTTTTGATATCTCGAATAAAATTGGCTTGTTTTAGTGTTCTTTATCGCCACCTGAAATTTATTGGTCTATTTCTGGGACACCCTGTATATTATAGAGTAAATTCTCTTTGACAGAGCTTGATATATGTATTGAAATAAAATATTTCTCTATTACACTTTATAATGGTGTCAAGTATTAAAGATACATTATTGCGCGATTCAAGTTATAATCATACAACTTAATAAATTATTTTTGTACAGATACTAATTGCGCAGGATGCATACAAAGATAAAGATTAACTGACGTTTGAAACGGATAATTAAAGGTCTTTATTCATCATTTTTCCAACAGATAATTTCGATCGAATGGAAATTGAAAAATGATTTCTGCGAAAATATCATCATTACATTATATATGCGCCTTCTCGTTCAAGTCGTGCCACTTCGATAGCCGAATACGCAGATATATTTTCGTCCGACGAAAAGTTCAAAGTTGAATCACTTGCGATCGACGATAAGATTATATGACACCGCGCGTGTGTGCATATCTGTAGCTCATCTCTTCCGTAACCCCATTCTCCTCTAGTTCTTCTTCTTCTTCTTCTTCTTCTTCTTCTTCTTCTTCTTCTTCTTCTTCTTCTTTTCATCTCTCTGGCGCCAACTAGCGCGAGATCCGATACATATTGATTCATTAGGTTCATTGATCTGTGTTTGAATAGTAATCGTCAAACATAGTTTCAACTTAAACTTTGACCGGAGGCTTATTTATTACATAAAAATAAGTTAATTGTAATAAAAGGTTTAAATAGAGAGAGTTCGTATGGAAGGAGAATATATAAATATTGGCGATGAAATTGAAATTTTGTGGATGAATAAAAGTTTTTAAAGCAAATAAGCCAAAATGATCAAGTCGGGAGTGATAGATAAGTTGTGTAGAAGGAAATATAATGTGAATATCAACTTATTATATTTGATGTATTTAAACATATTCAAGAGACAAAGCGAACTTGAAAGAATTCCGATTATTAGTTATGCAATTCATTCATTTATTCTGTAATATTATACATAACTCTGTCATATGTATTATGATAAGAGAGAGAATATATAATTTTAAATTTTAATATTAATAGATATATATTTTTGTTTGAATAAAATACATATGTACATATTGTGAAGGTAAATGATGAGAATTTGATATCTATCTGTAAATTTAGTCGCGCGAAAAAGGAGCGATTTACTAAGATTCTGTCACGAAATGAAATAGACGTTTATCATCGTTACGTATTATCGATACGGATTTATGACCAAACTTTTGCTATATCTGCTCCGATTTTTAAACAGTAAACCGATGTTGTGTAATCCGTACGATTCAATCGCAATCTATGATCTAGAGCTGCGAGAGTGTTAACATTAAAATACAGATAGCGTGAGAAGCGTGCCGCTTTTTGATAACGTAATCTTACAATATAGAATCTTTTATAGAATTTAATTTTTAATTAGCATATAATTCTCTTATGTGTTTTAGTTTCGAATTTAACAACAACTAATTCGTTAAATTTGATTTTTATATTAACGAAAAATTTATGCTTTGTGATTTAAAAGGCAAAAAGATATAGCGCATTTTTTTATACTTTTTATCATTCCAAATGTTTTGGATTAGCGAGCGAACAAACGGAAAATAAAACAACGGGCAGGCAAATTGATTCCCAAAATGATTTTACAGGCGCGGATTTGCGCGACGATACCACACGCTTTGTATTGATTGCGTTATCGTATGCCGATATGTCTAAAATATCTCTTTTCTTCGTACATACTTTGACATTGTTTATGTTGGATTGCAATATAATAATCGTGATCCCTTTTTTCTCTCTTTACCACCGTCTACGCATTTCTATGACTGTATTTTATGAAGATTTACACATGTATATGATAATCGTTATCGTATAAACTAAGCGTTATCAACGACTAATAAATGTATAACGAGCCTGTTCTTCCTTCCGGGAGGAGAGGATTTATAGATCTTCTGAATATCTCTTATTCGATTAGCTTTGAAATTATCAACGTACTTGTTTAAGTACTAGCGAAATTAATCGGGAACGTGCAAGATTTGTGGCTGGAATAGCATTCATTGATATTGTATTACGGTAATACATACATTCACTATGTTGGTTAATGCTCATGATCAGTTTGTCATCGCGGTCTTTGTTTCAAACAAAAGCAGTTTAATCTTCTTCGAAATATATAATTTTTCTCAAATCTTCTTCTTTTTTTCTTTTCTTCTTTTTTCTTTTCTTCTTCTCTTCTTCTCCTCTTCTTCTTCTTCTTTTCTTCTTTTTTCTTTTCTTCTTCTCTTCTTCTCCTCTTCTTCTTCTTCTTCTTCTTCTTCTTTTTCAATATGACTATCGCGCAACTCGTGGTTATTAAAATTATAAAATTCAACGTATGTGTTGCCTGTATACATATAATATCTCAATAAGATAATGGAATATCAAAACGTTACATATATATTTATTTTATATAATTGTATAGGATGTTCAATAGTATCGTGAAAAAACGATTAAATGTCATAAACGTTTCGGCAAATGTAACAAAACGGATCCTGCTGCATTTTTTATCATACTTATTCAGCATAAAATTTGCGCTTCGCAATTAAATAATCGTCGAATTCAAAGCCAAAGAAATCGCTAGAGGAATAATTTTTATTTCATTTAAATTTATTCAAAAATTTTAATCTATAATTTTCTTTTGTGCATGAACATTTCTAAAATTAAGAGATTCCTTTTCTTTCATTTATTTACCTTTTATCACAGAAGAATTATCACTCATGGGACATTGCTCTCTTTTTTTTATTCCTTAGACTTGTAAACTTTCATGATTTAGCTTTGCAATTTTCGATGATATTGTAATAAATATCACGTGTATATGTGACATTTAAGGAGGGAAACCAGTGTAATGGCTAAAAAAAACTATTTTTAACGATTTTTTTTTTTCAGGTAAAATTTATTTTCTGTCACGTTATTAATATAACAAAGTACATAATTTAAACTACTTTTTGTAAAATTTTCGTTAAAAAATATTAATATTTATAGCTATAATAGCCAATATTGTGAGCCGCCTTAAAAAAAATGGGGCATGCATAGCGGAGCAACGAAAGCTGTGGAAAAAAAAGACAAGTATTTTCTTAAAATATGAGACAATAGCTTCAGTTTGCCCACCACACGTGCACCCGTTGGTTTAAGGCGGCTATTGGTTATGTAGCTATAAATATTAATATTTTTTAATGAAAATTTCACAAAAAATTTTTTAAATTATGTATTTTGTAATTTTAATAAAGTGATTTGAAAACAAAAAACAGTTATTTACCAGAAAAAAAACCTTAAAAATAACCTTTTTTAGCCGTTACACTGGTTTCCTTTTTTAAAACGAAAAAATCAGAGTTTTTTAAAAATGGGGTAAGTAAAAAACGGTCTTTTTGGATAAAAAATTGTTTTTTTGATAATTTTAAAGATAGTACCAGTTTTCTTCGAATAAAAGATGGTATAGGAATTGAATTATTTTGTTTATTGAGTCAGTAATCAATTTCAATGGACTTCGTATTTGTTTCATTAGTTGAGTTCGAATATCTTAAAACAGGTTAATTGTGATTTTTATAATTCAATGGTATTTTTTGATATTCTTTATTTTTAAAGTTTCATAAAATTAGAAGAAAACTCTCTCAAGCATAATTAAACTGTTGTTATCTTTGTCATTTTATGGACCAGAAGTGAGAATAACACAAAACCATGGAATCTGATACCTAATTTTAGTAAATTTGATGCTCATTTTTCAAAGTCGTGTATCAAAGGTTAATAAATAAGCATCAAAATTAGATTTTTGCTATAAATTTTTGAAAATGGATATTCTGAGTAATTAATAGGGTAAAAAACCCATTTTGCAGAGTGAAAACTAGTTTTTTACCGAAAGTTGTTGTTTTTTTATTATCCTTTTAATCTCTAGTAACATTGCATCATGACACCCTCTCTCCCTCCCTCCCTTCCTTTCTTCCTTTCTTCCTTTCTTCTCTCTACCTTTCTCTTTTCATTCTGTTTTCTTGCGATCGGTATGCACGTACACGGCATACAGGTGCATATAACACGCGTTCGCACTCATTGGCCTTAGTGTTGCGTCTGTGCACAGTTGTGTACGTGTTGCAGCACACGTGGATTCAGCGTGTCACGCATAAATCCGCGTTATCGACAAGGAAAATGCATATAACTCTTCCTCTTCTCCCTTGAGCAATTCACAGATTGAATGAAACAAATTTTAACAAATCAAATTTATTAATTGTTCTAATTTAATGCAATAATGCTCTATAAAATATAATACTACTAGATGTATGGAAAGACGAAAGAATATAGTTGGTTTGTATTGTTTTAATCGGCTCGTTTAATTTGATTTAACTTTATATTAATTGATTAGCAATTCTTTGTAATTATGTACGTAATATTTTATGATATATGAGAAATACGCGCGCAAATAATAGAGAATTGATTAAACAGTTGGCAACGAACAGTTTTAAACAAACCAACATGACGATATGGAAACGTTTCATTGTTATTTAAAATTTATTTAATATTATTTCATATACACTGTAAAAAATTGCCTAAGAATTCAGACAGCGTGCCTGCAAGAATAACCTCCAGACACTTTGTCTGGAGTTTTTCTTACAGTGTATATATTTAACATCTTTTTCATATGTTGTAAATATTTGTTATGTATTTTTAGACAATAGGGAGAAATATTTTTTGCAAATTTGAGTTGCGTCTCAAAGCAATGCGAACGTTACTCTTCGGTGCATGCACGGTTGTTGCGCTAGCGTGTGAACCTTTATTTCTTCATAGAGCATTATTATCCCGGCCGTTAAACCACGTGCATTCAATATGTTTCGCTATTTTGTAATCCGTTACACGCAAACTTTCGCTCGTGTGCTTGCAATGCTCATCTATATGCAACTGCGCTTTATATCTCGCAAGAATTAGGATAACGCTGTGTTTATCTGTTCTTAGAAACGATCTGGCGAATCAAAGTTTTTTCACCTTTTTTTTTTTTTTTAAATCTGTTATCTCATTTTTAATAAAAACTCTGGCTATTGAGATAATTACAAATATAAACAAATATTTTTTTACATTGTAAAGATACGTTTATTAGAAAAAACATCATAATCTTTTATTGCAATTTTTTTTCAAAAGTACAGGGAAATACTCGACGTTAAAATTATTTCTAAAATTTAACTTGTCGCGTTGTGTGTACAAGTAACGATTGATTCTACTTGTCGCGAAGGGTACTTTACTCTTGAGACGGATAGAAGTCGGGGGTAGTTTTCGAAGGAACGGCGGGGGTACAAAATTTGAAACTTCACATTTTGGCGGTACAAATTATGCCGCGTCCAGTGTATAAGTAGCGATTGATTCTGCTGATTGGAAAGAGTACTTTACTCTTGAGCTTAATAGGGCTAAATTCAATTGGAGGTTGTTTTAAGCATAAGGGCTAGATATATTGAGTTTATTTGGGTGGTACAAATTAGTACAAATTCAACCCTTTCAATTTCTAGTCTTATTTTTATTTTTTCGTTTTGTTTTAGTTTGGTCGTGCTAGCTTAATTTGATGGTAGCAACGCCACGGTTTTTTTGAAAATGGCACGAGGTACAAAATTATTATTATTGGTGCAAATTAGTACAAAATGGGTACTAAATAATGTGATAGGTCCAGTTTGATTCTGCTGATTTGGTTCTGCTAGCTTAATAGAGGTTTCAAATACAATTTCTTTCAAGAATCATATCAATGTACGTTTTATCGGACACACCCGGTATACTACGCGAGAAATACACATCAGCCGTAACACGCAACACACAACTCGACACGCTTGGTCAACGTTTCTCTCTCTCTCTCTCTCTCTCTCTCTCTCTCTCTCTCTCTCTCTCTCTCTCTCTCTCTCTCTCTCTCTCTCTCTCTTTCTCTTTCTCGCTTAATTACAAAATATGACGTCATGACGGTGTATAAGAGCGTGTACTACTGCTGGGCGTCGGTCAATCTGTTTATGGAAGAGACTTGCGTGCAACTCTCGATTGCGATTTGTGTGCTGTGAAGCGGCCCTTAACAGCCTCCGCGTTTACGTCTAACAGCGTGTGTATGCGCGCGCACGCGCATATACTCGTCACAGTAAGACGAGAAAGAGAGAGAGCCGAGTGAATAATTTGCGGCCACCTCGCGTGTAGCCGCGGCTCGAATGCACTCTCCCCTTCCGAGTAATGACTATTGTCGGGAGATGATCGTTTCCATTTTCAACCATTCGGTTTCCATCGAAAGATCGGTGATGATTGGTTGCACGTATGATCTATATAATTCAGGATATCTGTTCCTTGGAAAAACCTAGAAAACCTGAAATTCTTAGGGATTTTGTTTTTACTTTGAAAAATCAGGGAATTCGCATCATTTTATTCTTATATTGCAAGCATCGGTAATCTGGCTAATGATGTGAATTATATGTTGAAATAAATATATTATAAATATATATCTTTCTCTCTTTGATTATATGTTCATTGCCATAGTAAAAAATACTAAATATACAATACTGAGTAAATATTTTATTATATTAGGTGTACAACTTTGCTTCCGCCGTTTTCCTATAGATGGCTTTAGCGGTAAGTAGTGGTCGAAATAAATAGATCATAGACGTCATGCAATAAACTTGGGCATCTGTCAACATAACCCCATAGAAACATTAGTCGATTTGTGTCTGCATCATAAAGTTATTCTCGATTGAAAATGTCAGTTTACGAGCCAAATTCTCGTCATTTGCGGGAGGTTTTAATTTTCTGCTTCAATATGAAGAAATCTGCGGCTCAGGCTCATCGAATGCTCTCAAATACTTATGGTGAAGCCGCTATTAGTGAAAGAACGTGTCGTGAGTGGTTTCAACGCTTCAAGAACGGTGATTTTCACATTGAAGACCGGCATAGCGGTGGAAGAGAGAAGGTTTTCGAAGATGCAGAATTGGAGGCATTACTTAATGAAGACTCGAGTCAAAGTCAAAAAGAATTGGCACGATCATTGGGAGTGACTCAACAAGCAATAACCAGTTTTTTACAATAAAGCCTCGAATTTCGGAAAAAAAACGGCGGAAGCAAAGTTGTACACCTAATAATTCTTACGATTAATGATAGAAAATGAAAATATTATGCAAATGAAAAATGCTTATCTTACAAATGTCATTCACTTCTTTTCAATGCATTTTTTAATTTAATATTTAAAATTTAAATGATTTATTTTTCCTTTGTCTGATCGAAAAGCATTAGAAAACGCACATAAAAAAAAAAAAAAAATTATTTAAAAAAGTTTTATTTAAAAGCTTTCTAATTTTACCTGGAATTTTGAATAAATTACCTGAAAAATCAGGAAATTTTTTTACAAGCTTTGGATAGACAACTTTGATAATTACAAATATCGAATCATCATTGAATCGCAATTAAATTTTGTTACAAGATATGAAATTAATCGTTTGCCATCTCGTATATAGAATAAATAGAATAGTTAATGGTTGATTGATGTAAAAGTCATTATTGTCATTTCTGTAGTTTACAAAAAAGCAATCTTAATCGTACGTACTTTTATATGCGTAAAATACTTTTTTTTTTCATATTCTACTTACAGCAATTTTTAGCCATTTAAAGTAAACTCACTCATTTAAAAAACGATATGATACAATAATCGCTGAATTTTAAAATAAAAATTTATATCAAAATAATTATATACAATATTTTATAGAGTAATTTCTTTAAATATATAGTTTTTAATAATAATTGAATATTTATTACATTCCGACATGCAAAGATTACGCAATGTCGCGTACAGTAAATGAGTGCATACGTAGAGTATACATGTATAACATGCAATATCATGCGTATACGTGACGATGGAACGTTAAAGGGCAATGTCACGCTATAATGAACTTGGAAATTCATCGATGCTTCGCTTAAATCGCTATAAATGTCACTTGATGCGCCTCTAACATCATTTTTTCTATCGTGACGCTCTACTGAAGTATCCTTATTCTGCACGGAGAAAGCACTTAAGATACATAGAGAAAAGTGTTTAGTATTTATAACTATAACATTTTGCATAATAAAATTAATAATTATATTTGAGATTTTCGTTTTTATATAGCTATTATTGCTATAATGTTAGAATATACTTGTAATAATCACTTTATATGCATATAGTTGTGTGCCAACCATGTAAAAATTATACTATAAATATAAATTATAATAATTTTAAATATTAATGTATGTAGTAAAATATTAAATAATGCGTGATAAATAAAATAAACTTTTTTTGATATATTTCGAATAAATAGACTGTATATGTATTAGTGTAGATTGTAGATTGTATTAATTTGTCGTTTAATGCATTTTATATTTTTAATAAATTGATTTTCTACATTTTGTTCTCTTGCAAATTATAAATTTTTATTCAGACGTGTAAAATCGACTTTGTACTTATTAAAAATTATAATCTCTTCTTACTCACTTCCTTTCTCACTTGCAAATTTCACAATTTACTTTGAGAATTAAATTATGTTTTTAGTTGAATAACTTGCTAATTCAACTTTAGACTAAATATTTATTAAGAAGACTATAACTGATGCTTATATATTTCGAACGTAAACTATTTGGATGTCAGGATTGTGTGATCTTTTATGTTTCTTTTAACTAAAAGTGGTTGAAGATAAAGTCAAGAGAAATCTTACCAATAATTGTATGCGAAGCAGCGTTCACGCGAATGGTGTCTGCAACTTTTTAACGAGTCGTACATTCTAGCGATATCATTATCTGGGGTATACGCCGGAAGTCGCACCGTATCTAGGCGCGACTTGTTCACGCATGCTGTAACGCCGTGGATTATACAAAAAACTTACTAGGTTTTGTGAGGAACACACACACACACACACACACACACACATATATATATATTTCAGGGGGTTCATTCCCTGAATAAGCATGGAAAACCCGGAATTCTCAGGGGATTTTTTTATTCCTGAAGAACTCGGGGAATTCTTAGGGAATTTCATCGGGATTCAGGGAATTTTTGAAAAAAAAAATTTTGTTTTTAATAATTTTGCTCTTATACTGTAAGCAGTTTGCAATCCGCCAATAAGCCAAGTTGTGAATTATGTGTTTAAAATATATTATAAATATATTTCTATCTGTGTTTACATATTTAATGTCTTAACAAAATATTGAATATACAGCATATGTTCTTTATTTTAATTTTTAGTGATAAAAAAATGAAAACGTTATGCAAGTTAAAAATTTTTAACTTAACGAAAGCTATTTCGCTTTTTTCAGTACATTTATAAATTTAGCACTTGAAACTTAAGTAGCTTTGTATTTTTATATGAGTAAATAACATTAAGAAACGCGTACAAAATAAAAAAAATTTATTTTAGGAAAATGCACCAGAATCTTTAAAATATTCTCTTTACCTGGAATTTTGAACAAAAAAATACTTGAAAAATCAGGGAGTATTCAGAGAATTCAAGGATTTTTTACAATATTTGAATAGACACCCTGTATTTTCAGTACATAGTGAACGCGATATTTTGTATTGTGCATTTATTTATCGCTAAGTATATTATTTGATTCGTTATCGTTTTCGTGTACTTGAGTAGTGTTGAAATGAATATATAAATAGCTATTTTTAAGAATCATTTTTTTTAAGTATACACGCATTAAAGTTATAAAAATGTAGTCGATCACAATTTACATTTGTATATGTATAATAATTTTGCTTTTGTCATATATAAGAATTCTTAATATTATAATATTATAATATAATTATAAATTAATATTATTATAAATATTTTACACTGTACAGGGTATCCCCAATTTAAATGGCAAAACTTCAGGAGCGTGTAGGGGACCGAAAAGCTAAGACAGAAAGTTCTTTAGAGGTTTGCTCGTTTTTGCTCCATTTTGGAGAAAATCACAAAAAAAGAAACAAAACAAGTTTCCGTTTTTTTACTTATTTATTTACATTTTATTTATGTTATCATCTATTTAATGTAGACATTATTCAAAATGTTGCCCTCTTGCAGCAATGCAAGCATTACATCTAGCACTGATCTCATTAATTGCAGCTAGACATTGTTCTAGTGATATTTGGTACACTACATCTATGATTCGGTCTCTTAATTGCTCTCTTGAATTGATTGGCACCGTAAAGGATAACATCAAGTGTTTACATATGTAAGGAACCTTGAAGCAGAAAGTTTATTCGGTGCCAATCGACTCAAGAGAGCAACTGACCATGAGAGATTCAATTTTTGCGATTTTCTCTAAAATGGAGTAAAAACGAGTAAATCTCTAAAAGACTTTTTGTCTTAGTTTTTCGATCCCCTACACACTCTTGAAGTTTTGCCATTTAAATTGGGAACACCCTGTATAAAACGGATTTTTATGGATGGTTAAAAATGCATTTGTTATGGATAGACAATATCTACAACATTGTAGATGAAGCATGGGGCAAACGTATTTTGAACGAACTCTAAAACATACTTTACGCTCAATTGTATTTTTGCCATAAATTTGTCAATACACGAAATTTAATAAAACTTGATTATGGACGGCATGATTTTCTTATGACATAGTGGGGTTGCAGGATGTATCGAAACGATAAACCGGTAATATCCGAATGGTAAGAAGCACAATTGTGTTACAGTCGCAAAGAAAACTCACCCTTTTACTTGCCGCGAGTAGTAATATTAACACTACCAACGTTGACAAGTACCTGATTTATAACCGAAGAGCGTCAAACGCTTGAATCTCTTTTCAGTCAGACTCACAATCCGTTATTATGGGATGTCGCTTGACCGGACAGATTATTTACACAATGTAACGAATGTCTATTCTATTTTAAGGACAAAAAAATTTTCTGAACACGCAGGTATCGGTTAGGAAGAGAAAGAAGAAAGATTTCCTAGAACTTCATTCGAAATGAACAAGAGAATTGTAGGTGGTATACAGGGGATGGGATTTATTGGCCATTCTCTTCTTGGTATGCCGCATAAATTCTAGCGGTGTTTTGTATTTTTATTCTTTTCATCTCGAATTTCTAAAAGCAAACTCAGAATGAAAGAAATAATGTATACTTTTATCGATTAGTACTTGTAAGTAATAACCTATAACCTTGATCTATATATCTGGATTGCCGATCGCCTTTGTTCTTAGGATTCAAAAACGTCCCCAAATGGATACCGCCATCTTACCCGGCAATTTGTCTCCGAGCTTGGGAAATTCAAATGAGTTTCACTAAAACCGCGGTCTATGTAAGACTGTAACTGAAATTTACGTAACAGTTTTGCTGTTATTAATTTAAAAAAATCAGGATTAAATGATGAAACAGATCATAAAATAGACCAAAATATTACAAAATTTCATGTTTGGTAAGACAATAATTCTTCATTCATTCAATAAAGGTTCCTATCATACGTTTTAATTGCGATAATACAATCAACTTGTCATGATTCGAGGAATTTTGGATTATTTTTTAATATTTACAATTTCTTAATCATTTTTTGTGGGTCTTATAAATAAAATATTTGCAAATATAGAGAATGTTATCATAGTTGGACCTTCCTTTTCGTGTGCAGCTGTTACAAAGTTAAAAAGAAAGTTAAAAGTTAAAAAACTGTTAAAAAGTTTATTAAGCGGTATCCATGACCTGCACTTATTGGTATCACTTAAGGGCTTGAACAGAATGGCTGACTTGATAATGTCTTATGACTTAAGTCTTTGTCTTGAAGTAACGCACAATACTATCTTGTAGACAGTATTGTGCGTTACTTCAAGACAAAGACACTGTCAAGTCAGCCATTCTGTTCAAGCCCTTAGAGCATCAGCACGCATGCGCGCACCTCGGGCGTGTAAAATAGTATGATATATAGATCAGTGGTAATAACGATTCTTAGTAAATCAGTCGGAACTCTTATTTACGTCCGAATATAATTGTATACACGGCGTTATAAACGCAGTGATGATATTGATTCGTGACTAGCAAAATATGTGTAACGTCTTGCTATTCTTTTCTTCCCTATTTTTGTCGGAATGAAAAGAGTTGGTGCACTTTTTGAAATTTTTATTTTTATTAGAAATATTATGGTGTATTATATGAAGTTCTGCTGGTATATATACAATACAGGTTATCTACTACTTGGAAAAACTGGAATTCTCAGAGATTTCTTTTGTATCTGGAAAAATCAGGGAATTCTCATGAAATTTTATTGGGATTTGCGGAATTTCTTTAAAAAATCTTCTATTTGATAATTTTGCTCTTATATTGTAAATAGTCGGCGAGCTAAATAAATTATGTGTTTAAAATATATCATAAATATATATTTATATGTATATGTTTGTTTATATATTTAATGTTTTAATAAAATATTGAATATGCAGTACATACTCTTTATTGTAATTTTTAGTGATAAAAAAATGAAAATTTTATATGCAAGTGAAAAATTATCTTACGAAAGCTAGTAATTTTTTTCAGTACATTTACAAATGTAGCACTTGAAACAAGACTCTCTGTTTTTCCTTCGTATGAATGAAAAACATTAGAAAATAATAAAATAACTTATATTAGAAAGTTGCACCAGAAAATCTTTAAAATATCTCCTTTACCTGGAATTTTGAATAAAAATATCTGGAAGATCAGGGAATTTTCGGGGAATTTTTTTACAAGGTTTCAGTAAACTCTGAATAATTAACAAAACTATTAGAAAAAATTATTTAAGATTAGCAGAAAGTATGTTTCAAATAAGTTATATTATGAGTGCTTGCTCAATCGTATTGCTTTCATCAGCTTTGATACTTTCTGTAGATGAATACTGAATAGTAACACACATTGTAGTCATTATTTTTTTATCATCTTTCTCTATTATATATTTAACATATGCTTAAAATTTTAAACTAAATTTGCTATATTTATTATGAGTAAAATTAATAGCGAATTATGAAAAATATGACTACATTCATAAATACATAAAATATGATGCATACATCAATTATAACTGTTGCTTATATATATTAGGTGTACAACTTTGCTTCCGCCGTTTTTTTCCGAAATTCGAGGTTTTATTGTAAAAAACTGGTTATTGCTTGTTGAGTCACTCCCAATGATCATGCCAATTCTTTTTGACTTTGACTCGAGTCTTCATTAAGTAATGCCTCCAATTCTGCATCTTCGAAAACCTTCTCTCTTCCACCGCTATGCCGGTCTTCGACGTGAAAATCACCGTTCTTGAAGCGTTGAAACCACTCACGACACGTTCTTTCACTAATAGCGGCTTCATCATAAGTATTTGAGAGCATTCGATGAGCCTCAGCAGCAGATTTCTTCATATTGAAGCAGAAAATTAAAACCTCCCGCAAATGATGAGAATTTGGCTCGTAAACTGACATTTTCAATCGAGAATAACTTTATGATGCAGACACAAATCGACTAATGTTTCTATAGGGTTATGTTGACAGATGCTCAAGTTTATTGCATGACGTCTATGATCTATTTATTTCGACCACTATTTACCGCTAAAGCCATCTATAGGAAAACGGCGGAAGCAAAGTTGTACATCTAATATCATAGAATATAAAATTTAAAATAAATCTTGATCATTGACGAATATTGTAAAATATAAAATTAATAAGATGTAAAATATAAAGTTTATGTACGTACGTGTGCGCATGCATATATGTGGCAATTTTGATGCAACGGAATACAAAGATTGAGGTTAAGGTGAACGATTGTCGTTTGAAATGAATATCTAATCGATATTCTGCGACGATCGGTTTCTTATCCTTATTCTTATCGCCCAGATTTTTAAAAACAAATCCGTTATCTTTCACCATTTTCGTCGATTTCGAAACTTTGGCGTGCATTGCATGTGTGGAATGATATGTGGCTCTGTGTAGGAACGACCGACTCATAGTCCGCAAGTTTCGGAATCGTATCCCGAATGCCTTTTAAAAGATTAATGGGTCTTTTCTACACGGGTAGGAATAGAAAGATTAAGAATTAGTGCGACAGTTTGAAAGTTTCGTAAAAGAAAATGGAGAGACATAGGAGAGAATAGGTGGCACGTACACATAGGAAGAAGCGAGCGGATCTTTTGGATATACAGGATATCCCGAAATTGTCAAAATTTTGGGAAAGTGTGAGGGATCGATGAACTTAAAAAAAAAAAAAAAAAAAAAAAAGATTTACTCGTTTTTATTTCGTTTTAACAACTTTTATCTTATGGTACTTTTCGATAAACATAATAAATTTAGTGTTGTTTTAAGTTTTTTTGATGAATTTTTTTTTTTGCGATTTTCTTTAAAACACATCAAAAACGAGTAAATCTCTAAAGAACTTTTTTTCTTAGTTTGTCGATTCCTCACACGCTCCCAAAGTTTTGACATTTAATTTTGGGACACTCTGTATATTATAGATAAGTGAAACGAATCATGAATCACACACATATACAAATTTTAAATAGTAAACAGCATATTTTGCGCGTGTGATGCATTCCTTCTTATAATCTCTGTACCTACCGGACGCGCGCGCGCGCGCGCGCACACACACACACACACACACACAAAGAGAGGGGGAGGGGGGGGGATAAAAGTTTGTTCTCTTCGGAGAGACTAGAAATGCATAAAAAGGTGTTAGTTTTTGTGTCATAAAATGCATTTCAATCTAATCTGTTTTGTCGATTCTTAGTCATACAATCTATTTTTTTCTAATTGTGCCAGCATAATTGGAAAGATAACGTACCTTTTTTATAACATAAAAATATATATTTTATAAAAAGTATTATACATACAAAGTCATTATTTATTCTTTTTGTTATAATTATTTCGTCATCGATTTAAAATCAATCCAACAAAAATTTCAAAATATTTATAACTCTCGATCTTTGACTATGTAAGTATAGACTGCTAGCGGCCTGCATAAACTATAGCAAGACTGCGAGCCAATATGTTCCGAAATCTCAGTACCCAAAAACGCGCGAAATTCAAATAGTCATTAATATATCCATAAACGTGTTGTATCATATGTTTATGTTTAAGTCTTCATATTTTTATATAGGTTATAAATATTAGCAAAATAAATAAATAAATATATATATATATATATATATATATATATTTATTTATTTATTTTTGTATTTATTTATTTAATTTGAAATTAATAGTTTTTGTGAATGTTTTTCTTACAAATGATGAATGTAAATTCAAAATAAATGTTTTACTATAATAATAAAATTAATTTTTCCATAATTTCGCACGTTTTCATATGTTCTTCAAATTGAAGAAAAATACTAGATATATTAAGATTTCTCATTACTTCGTACAATTAAGTGGGTCAAAATATGTTGTTTATGTAAAGTATTGTTTATTCTATTGATATTGAAAATTTTCTTTGCTGTACATATAATTTTATATATGTCTTAGCTAGAAAATTGTAACTTCGAATTGTAATTGCGTTATATCATACGCCCACAATCGACTGACAACTAGCCTACAATTTCTAAACCTGATGGCACAAACTGTACATTATTTAGTTCTTGAGTACTGGTGTCGCTGTAGATTTTGGAAATTTTATCAACGAATTTTATAATGACAAAATTAATCTTTATTGTCCGATCAAGATCGTACGAATCACAAACATGCTGATAATTCTACAAAATCCTGTCATATGTCATCCGCAGTTGTAAGAAAATTTATAAATTCCTTGACTCTTATTTTGCAAATATTTGAATAATTCCCTAGTTATAATAACTGACTAGTCATTTCTAATAGTTGAAAGCGGATGTACTCTTAAGCCGATATTACATTTGTTGTACGACAAACTTTTTAAGCATATTGATTGGCTGCAAAATAGAAACTTTCTCGAATCTCTAGAAATTAGCTTATCAATGCGCTTAAAAAGTTCGTCGTACGACAAATGTAATATCAGCCTTAGACCGATATTACATTTATCGTACGACAAACTTTTTAAATCCCTATCGAGCTGGCCTCCCCACCTTGCAAAAATAAAAAAATAAATAGCGTGCCATTATAAGCTATTTATGAGCTTTCATATCCTGCAAATTAAAAATTTTGAGCTCGTTGCACTGGGCAGAAATTTAACACTTTTGTAGGGGGGCTGAATCGAAATCGACTCAGCCCCCCTACAAAAGTCCCAGACAGCACAAGGATGTCCTTAGGACGTCCAAAGGGCATCCAGGACATACATGTAGGATATCCTCAGGATATCCCATTGTAATCCTCAGATCTCCTCTGGATGTCCTGAGGAAGAGTAAATGATAGCCGTATATTAACCTCTGGAGAATCCAGGGAGATCCTGTGGAACATCCTAAGGATTTTTATAGGATATGTTAGGGATATTTTTCGTATGTTTCAAGGAGCAAATTTTAAAATTTAAATATAAATTAAAATTATGTTTTGTTATTTACTGCCAATATTAAAAATCTAATATTAAAAATAGTTCCCCGTTCTTTAATATTTGAGGCTTTTGTGCTGTACATGATTATTTTAGGTTTGGCTCCCGGGTTTGAGTTCTGTAATATTGTCTAAACAATCCAATATCTGAATTCCCTATGTTGGGATTGCATCAGAAATTGAACTGATAGAAAATAATTACATTTGTAATTTCCTGTCAGTTGCTCTTTGCAAGCTTTATAATTCTCATGACCAAATCTCAAATACGAGTTCGCGTGTCGCATAGCGGTAAACAAACGAACTAGCGGTTGAATACTATTGTTTGTAAAGTTTTTGGAATGTTGCGAACAGTAACATTTCTCATGAAATATTAAATAAATAATAATTTTGGATATATGAAAATGTGCGCATCAAATTCAATTATTAATATTAAACAAAATTAACGTTAACAATTAATTGCACATGTATATGTCCTCTGGAAATCCAAAAGACATCCAATATAATAGACAAGGCAGATATATCCTACAGACATCCAGGGGTTATCCAGTGGACATTTATAGGACATTAATACTTATTATAATACTTAAGATTTCTAAATTATATTAAATAGCCGACACAACTAAAAATAATTATGTATGCATATTAAATTTTTATAAATATTTTCATAATAATATCTTGAAACATCCTACAAATGTCCTGAACCGTCCTGGACATATTCAGGATGATCCTGAGGATGTTTTGTGCTGTCTGGGGTGTTAAATTTCTGCCCAGTGCAACGAGCTCAAAATTTTTAATTTGCATGATATGAAAGCTCATAAATAGCTTATAATGGCACGCTATTTATTTTTTTATTTTTGCAAGGTGGGGAGGCCAGCTTTGATAGGAGTACTTTTTAGCGCATTGATTAGCCAATTTCTAGAGACTCAAGAAAGTTTCTATTTTGCAGCCAATCATAACGCTTAAAAAGTTTGTCGTACGACAAATGTAATATCGGCCTTAGGGTAATATTACATTTGACAAACTTCGTAAGAATACTGATTGGCTGTAAAATAGAAAATTTCTTGAAATTTCTTAGCTAATTTCTAGAAATTAGCTAATCAATCGTTTAAAAAGTTTGTCGTAAATGTAATGTTTGTCGGACAAATGTAATGTCAGCCTTAAGTTAGTTGTCTTGCGACAGTACAATCCAAAATTTTATACTCTGAAACAACGTTAAAACCATAGACGTATCATATACTATGTCTATGGTTAAAACATCCGACTATCTACGGTTACCGATTGAAAACTTTTAGAAATTCTGTACTATTTCTGCCTATTGTCAAGTCAGTGCCCACAACATTCGCGTGCATCGTCTGCCTTTGTTTAACTTTCGGTGACAATAAGGATGAAATGATACTGCGAGGTATTTCTAAAACTAAACGATCAATAATTTCAGTTTTTTTTTAAATAGAATTCCTAAAGTATCCTTTCTACTTTGTATTAGTTTTTCATCACTTTCTTGTTATTCTTTCTAATTATTAAAATTCAAACTATGAGATTTTGCGTATGCGACACATATAAAAAGTGCAAATTTTGACAGCGATTATCTCGCGTTTGGGATGGTCAATTGCTTTTACAAACGTGTGTGTAAATATCACATTTATTAACGTATAGTTAAATTTTTAAATTTTTCTCATTGCGATTTGCGAGACAACTATCTTAACTGCAGTTACGCGTGATTTTCAATCAGCGATCGCGGGACTGACCTTCGTCTCACTTCGTCTCGAGTCTTTCTTTATTTCTTCGTTTTTCTCATGGCTCCGTCACCTTTCTTATCGCGCTTCAAGCGTTCTCTTCTCTTATCTACGATTTGTAATGGTTCCATGTAAAATTCTTACAACCTGTTTCTGCTCGATAATTTTATTTACACGATCTGTTATACTATTTTAATGCAGTAAATCATTTATTCGTTTTGTAGTAAAATAACTTGTGCAATAGTTTTTTTTTAAATTTAATTTATTTAATTTTAATTCACGAGCTTGCTTAATCATTTTGCTCGGGTCATTTTTTTTCCATGTTCTTTATCATATCATTTCTTAATTTATTGATATTATTTACTATTTTTTTTCATGTGTACTTTTTTTTTAATTTAAATAATATCGCAAAAGAATGCGTAAAAATGTTAAAAAAAAATATGAGCAGTAAACGAATCGCTATTAATTACGGTCAAACGTTCCCGAGAAATGTCGAGAAACGAAAGATCGAGGTGAATGTCGAACTATGATTGGCCGATTTATATTTATATATATATTTACTACTTACAACTTAAGATTTTTTTATATATTTTTTAACCGAATTGATTGCAATGATTATGTGATAGGCGTGATTATATACATTAAAAAAAATAATTACTATAGTAAATAGCTGTTAAATTTACTTGCAAAACCTCATCTTTTTTTAAACGTGTTACAAGACTTACGAAATTCTATGCATTTTATATTGTTATCTCTTTAAGGTCGATTTCTTTTCTTCATTTTCTCTCTTTTCTCTCTGCATTCACTGAAACAAACTTACTGACCTGGCTTGATATACAAAAGCCGCTATAGCAAATATTCCCCATAAATTGAAGTTTGCTTGAAAAAAGAAAGGACCGAGATGTAGTGAAAGGAGAGAGAGAATAAGCAGAGGGTTGCGTCCACGATCGAGCTAAAGCCAGCTGAAACCTTTCTTTCTTTCAGGATATTCAGTGAAGATGCGAAACAATTAAAGAGGAGACGACGACGACGACGAGTGTTTGCCTAAAAAGAGAATTTTCGGAAGAGGATGCTCGGCAGTTGGGACTGGAAAGAAGAATTGGAGTTGGGAGTGGGTACGACAGCCACGTTGCAAGAGAAACAGAGAAGAGAGAGCCCAGACTCGACGCATCCTGTTCCTGACAGCCGGGTGCTGAGGTATGCACCCAGCCGGTGTCACCACCCTCCCATCTCGCCACATTTCAGCACGCAGCCTCCTCTCGACTGTACGGACTGTGAGTCTCTTTTCTACCATCTCTCTCTCTCTTTCTTTTTTTTTTGTTTCTCAAATTCTGTTCAATTATATCACTTGCTCCGAAAATAAATCTATCTCTATCTCCAATAAATTATCTATTACTATTATTTATCTATTATTTGATAAAGGTCTATGCCCAGTTTGGAACTCGAATGAACGATCATGAGTTATAATATTAATTGATAAGGGGGTATTTACGAAATACGAAACAACAAAAGGTTTTAATTGCCTAATTAAAGTCTAGCAAACGTACCATATATATGTATGTACATTGCCATAATAACGAACTTTGAACAGCTTTAGTACTTAGAGGATTTATTTTACAAGATTGTGCCCATGGAACTTTTTAATCCTCTTTTAATGGTCTACAATTTTAGCCATGTCTTAATGCTGCTGTTCATCACGTCCCCAACTTCAATAGAAAACTAGACATAGTCTTTTTATTTCTTCCTTTTCTTGTTTAGTGGTGAGAGCTTTCTTTTTCAACAATAAATAATATTAATAATAACACACATTAATATTTAGAGCAGCGTGAGGTGGCCAAAATGCTGACTGCTCACCCTGAGATGCACGAGAAACGGGACAGCCTCGGTGGCGGACAATATGGAGCAGGCGGGGGTGGTGGCGGCGCTTCGATTGAAGAGAAATCTATCCCGGAACAACCACCCCCGCCTCCTGTACTGCCGCAACGAGACCTGTCGGACCCAACTATCAGCGCTAAAAAGCTTCCGAAGAAACGAAAGTTCGATCCATCCGAACTCGAGGAGATGGACAAGACCAGCAATGTCATCAGCAACATTACCAGCAACATAATTAACATACGCGCGCCGACAATGCCGCTTGGCAGCCAGCCGGCTGCTTTAGGCCAACAATCGAGCTTACCAACTATTATCAACCGACAGTCACCACATGAGCCCGATTGTTATCAGGTATATCGATAAAATACATGTTTCCTGTTGAAATTTTGATGTCTCTGTAGACAAAAATACTAATCTTGCGAATATTATTTAAACATGAAAAAAATTATAAATATTATTTGGAAATTAATAAAAAAAGCAAATGTATATACACAGCAAATTAAAAAAGATTTTAAGATCTTTACAAAAATTCCTTTATGAAATAAATATACGTATAATTTATTTCTAAATAATAAATACGTGATATATTTACTTACTTGATATAATACATATTGAATTACTTTTTAGTCAGAGAAGTGTATGTGATTTTGCTGTAATGTTGTGTTTATAGGTATCCTCAGCTCATTCAGTAGTAGTGTTACCTCCTCAAAGCATAGCGGTAGATTACTCTCTTCGTGAAGAACCTTTACGGTCTCGTCCTCGACTTGCTATTGATCTCAGTGAGTGGCGCGACCATAGAGTGTTAGCTTTAAGGGATTCATATTATTATCCGGGTGTTATACGTAATGTTATTCACGGTGAGATTTTCATCGAGTTCGACGGCGAGAGGAAATTGGTGCGTTACAGTGACGTTCTGGGCGGGAGACGATATGACGTGATAGGCGATGCAAGCCCATCTTTAGGACAGGTGACTTTGGAAACAAAGGTTTGCATCAGATGTCCGATCGCGAACAATCACGTGGACGTGACCAAAGTGTTTGTAAAAGGGACAGTGTGCAAGATATTAACGAAGCCTAATCGTTTTGTTGTGAAAATATCGCGGGAAGACGATCAGAGTGAAAGCTATGTTGTGAAACGCGCGGACCTACGGCTAGTACAACCTCCATGGGCCGATGAGTTGGAGGAAGGTCTGGAAGATTGTGATCCTTCGAGGGTTGAGACGATTGGTAATAAATCATATTTATGAAAGAGAGACATTAGTATCATATTTTGCGAAAGGTAACTGAAATAATCGTTTATTTTGAAAATTTATCACAGAACATGGATATCGCAATACCACGGAAGCTCCAACAGCAGTGCCAATTTTGCTCCATCATACTTCTCATCACACGTCGCATATGTCAACTCATAACGATACGAGCTATTATAGAACCACCGGTACCAGCCCTCTCATGACTTTAGGCACTTCTGCACATTCTGCCACAGCGTTAAGCAACGGCAGCCGGCCGTACGACGATTTAGAAAGCGAGGATGATTTAGATAGGGAAGACATTACATTTCCCTCGGATGCAGGTTAGATATAGCGTAAAGTTTTTATTTTTATCTAAGATATTATTTAAATTAAAATATAGCAATTGCTTCATATATATTGTATATTACGCATGACGCAAAATCAGATTTATTTTCTATTATAATAAATAGATTATAGATTATAGTATTATTAAAATATTGCTCTATATATTCTTCTCGAGAGAAGCGTTTTTTATATTATGAAGAAAAACCTAAGGCTTTTATCGAGAGAATTTTTACCAAAACAATAGTATAGTAATTCAGATATATTCAACTGACAGATGCAAAATTGTCAGGAAGCAGCAAAAGAAGCAGTATGCAAAGTCGAGGAAGTACCAGTAGCCTAGTTGAACAACGTAGTATAACGCCTCGTTCTCAGGCAGCCACACCCAGGTATTAATCAAATATATCAATTTTCAATCAGATGAAATTATTAATACGTTGAATAGTGAAACTTTGAATGAATAATAGTGCATGAGTTTACTCTTTTTTTTTTTTTTTTTTTTTTTTTTAACAGATCTCAGGCGGCAACGCCACATAGGTATAAAAAGGGTGATGTAGTGGTTACACCAAGCGGAATTAGAAAGAAATTTAATGGGAAACAATGGCGTAGGCTCTGCAGTAAGAAGGAATGTAACAAAGAGAGCCAACGAAGAGGATATTGTTCCCGTCATCTTAGTTTAAAAGGATCTGGTCTTAGAGGTCCAACAAACACATTTCCTGGGTATGAATGTTTGCTTGCATTAAATTTATGCACTAAAATATTACTTAAATTAAACATTTTCTTTATCGCTTAAAATTACGATTCTGTTTTTTATTTACAGTAGTAAAATGGATGGCGAAGAGACATCAAGAGATTCCGATACTTCGCCAAACTATGGTGACAGAAGAATAGCTGGTAGATTCGATCAAGATGAAACTGAAGCTGCTAATATGCTCGGTATATCCTCTATGTATATATATATATATATATATATATACAATATTTATGCACATATGTACATATACATTTAATAAAAGCATCTCAAATCTTTTCTTTATATTTTTATTAATAATAGTAGAGCGCTTTATTTATATAATATAAATTATCTTAAATAGATGGAATCTATTACAATTCTCTTTTGTGTAAGACAATCTAAAATAACATTATAAAACAAGTTTCTATATAAAAATAATTCGCCGAATCGTTTTCTGTTATCGCTACCAGTGTCTTTGGGAAGCTCCAGATCGGCTACGCCAGCTTTCTCGTCACCAACGGGCCAGTCCTCTATATCTCCATGCATAAACCAGTCGCCGGTACCACCGTTGGGACTCAATCAGAACAATGTATTTATGCCTATCTCGAGTCCGGCTCATCATGCGACTCCGCTAATTTCACCCGGCGCTAAATGGAAGCACTCGCCCACGCAGTCGAACTTTTTAGTTCAGTATCCGCAACAAGTGATAAAACCCGAACCAAATCGAGTAGTCAGATCGAATCGAGCGGCTCCCGTCCCCACCAGTATAGGAACAAGTGTGATAAGAATCTCTCCAGTGAATCGCAGCATGCAACCTGGACAGAATCTGGCTCTGTCATGGTCAGAGCAGAGCCCACCGCCGACGAGACATCCTTCGGTGGTGACGTCAACAATCGCTCAGCAGCAACAACAGAGCATAATCTTACAGCACGCGCTCACATCAAGCGCCAACGATTTTCACGCCAATCACGCCGAAATGCCTGAACAAAGTCCGCAGTTGATAAAACACTCACCGCATTCACCCCATATGCCTCTACCCGCTACTTCTATGCCGCAAAATTTGACGCTCATACACAACAAATCACTGGAGCAGCCGGTCGATTACGCACAACCGCCGCCCCAGGGCCCGCCGATCTATGTAATGCAGCAGCATGAGAAAAAGTATCTCGTGATAAAGAACAGCATGGACATGTCAGCAGCGTCGGCGGGTACGCATATGAATAATCAGGATGACAAGTATCGGCAGAGCTTGATAAATCATTTAGGTCAACTATCGACATCCACGTTGCATCAAGTTCAGTGTCAACAGCCACCTCAATCACACGCTGTTTCATCCGTCCACATTGACAAACTGTCCGTTCTGCAACCTGTAAGTTGACGATACATTGGGATTGCTAAATGAGTGATTTATAGATAGATGGGATAGCCGACCGAGACCTATACCGCGCGGATAAGTCGATCATATCATTTGTTGTCATTAGATGAATAAAGTGGGCGCACATACGACGCTGCATATGGACATGCAGAGAAATCAACCACCACCTACGAATGCTGTAATGACTACCTCTACCACCGAGACATCTATTAATACATCTACTCCGACGAGTGTCTTCCAGCATGTAATTGTTCAGCAGATTCCAAAGACGCAACCGGCCAGAGAGGAGAATGCGAAAAACAATGGTATCCTCTGTAAGTTTTTTATGTCATTAATTTTTTCCTTATATGTTCTTTTTATATATGTACAATCTTTTATAAATTATTTAAAGCATTTTCTGTGGAAGTTGAAAAGTTGTATTATTTTTGTTGTTTTTTTTTATTATTTTACAATTGTTTTTCCAATGAGGATATTAATATAAAATCATAATATAAAATCGATAGTAGCAAGCAAGTTTAACTAAACGGTAAGGCTTTCACAGATGGCAGCCATGAAGTTCCTCCTGCATATCAGCCCCATACCCCATCATTACTGAACAATGCAGCACAGAGCTGGAAGCTTAAAAAAGGTTTGAGTTTTGACTGAAATGTATATCGAGTGTATGAAACTGCTGTAGATTGCAGTTTATCAGTAGTACATGATATAATGCAAAGACATTTATCTGTTATAAGCAAGTGTATTACAAGTACTGATACTTTATTATTTATTATACAATATATATTTTGGATGTTCCTTTATATTTTTCTGTTTTTTAATTTTTATACATTTTTTTTTCATGTAGTATATATATTTTTATATATCAAGAGAAAATGTTCTTTTAAATGTAAATTGAGAGACAAGATCATAAGAAAATTTCTTTTCTGCGCAGTTATTCACAACAACATTGTTATAACAAGAGATATTTTTAATTTTGTAATTTTATTTTCATGTATTAGTGTTAATCTTGCAACAGATACAATTAACTAACGAACTTCATTCTCAATTTTTTAACTTCTTATCTCATTTAACATATATGATAAAGTACATTTTCAACGGTTTAAACTTTAATGCTACGGAAGGATGTCCATAGGTATTGGATTGTTGGAAAAGTATATGCAGATTTTTAAAAATGCAACCATATATATATAATGAAAAAATCATCGCACGCTATTTTTTCTCTATACATTATTTTATTACTATTTTATTTTATTACTATTAATGAAAGAGGAATAAAAAAAGAAAATTATAGTTAACAGGAGATAAAGCTACTTCAGAATAGGTAGAAAAAGAAAATAGATACAATAGACAGGATTTTAATAAATGATTATTGAGACAATATATCGTACAACTTGCTCAGATAAAATCTTCAAATTGTGCAAAAGATATAGTAAAAGGTTGTAAAAGGAAAAGATAATATATAAATGAAGTTGTATATATTGTGTATATATTTAAGCAATATATTTGAAGATTTTATCTGAGCAAGTTGTAAGATATATTGTCTCAATAATCATTTAATAAAATCCTGTCTATTGTATCTATTTTCTCTTTCTGCCTATTCTGAAGTAGCTTTATCTCCTGTTAACTGCAATTTTCTTTTTTTATTCATCTTTCATTAATCATGTATAGAGAAAAAATAGCGCGCGATGATCTTTTCATTTTGCGCATGTGTCATTAGAATAAGAATGGAAATTGACGAGATGTTTCATGGGTAGTCTAATCAGTCCCACAATGAGATTCCAGGATAAAGAGTTTCTATTGTACCTAAAATCTGTTTAAACTTTTTGGACAATTCAATATTTAATTCATCTTTGGATTACCATTCTATCAAACATATTTGTATTGTAATTCATCATATGTGTTTTATCACCATACAAATTCACCATACAGTTCATTACATCAATCTTCAATAATCCTATTAAATTATAACATACTAATTTCTCTTTATTTATCATAGATGCTTTATTTAATTATTCTCTCAATTTTCATTACTATTAATTTATTATTAACTTTTTTCTTTTTTTCCTTTCTAAGTCATAGAGCAGGCATGCCTATGTACATACTACATATATCGCTACTATTCCCATACATCATCATTACTAACCACAATCATTACAACTAACCCACTAACTTCATTGCAGCTTTTTCGTGGCAGACGGCAGTTTTGGAACAATCAGAGGTGAGCCCTCCTCCCTCCGCTCTCAGCCCACCCTTGAGTGCACCTCCGATTCCAATCAGTATGAGCACACCTGCTGAAGACGGCCCTGGCCCTGGTTCAGATCCTATAACACCTGCCGAAGAGGAAGACGATGACGTTTTTGAAACGGAACCAACCCCAACTGCAGAAGTGGAAGCCAACGCTAATAAGAGACGCAGTCAATCGCTCAGTGCTTTGCAATCGCAGACTCCGCTGAAAGTAAGTTTGACTGGAACCATTATTGTGATTATCATTTTAGTGATAAATATTTAAAAAAAAAACACACAAATAAAAAATGATGTAATTGATATAACAATATATCGACAATATATATTACTCAATTATATATATATATATATATATTTACAGAGTGCTCTCGGATTAAATGACCAAACTTGAAATATGAATCTAGGATCTCAAAACAAAATAAAATTTTTCTCTAGGAAGTATGCTCGCAAACGCTTCGTTCAAGAGATATTGACTTCTTCAGTTTAGAACTATAGGAATGGACAATGTCGAAATAATCTAGGTTTATCCTCTTTATTGCTTTACAATAATCAAAATTTAATTATTAAATGTTTTGTTCAAAATGATGGTTACCAGTCCGGAGACGTCTGTAATTTCTTCGCACGCTTGCGATATCCTCTGTTTTAATGATTGAATGTTAATAAATTATTTTGTTTGCAGTGCAAACACAAGCCTGTCAATGACCTTCGATCTTCAAAACAAAAAAAAGAATTTTGATATTATTTATTCCTATAGTTCTGTAACTTAAAAAGTCAATATCTTTTGAATGAAGCGTTTGCGAGCATATTTCTAGAGGAAAATTATTTTTGTCTTGAGGTCCTAAATTCATATTTCAAGTTTGGCCATTTAACACGAGAGCATCCTGTATATTTGATAATGATTAAATGCTCCACACTCTATATTTAATAATATAAAAATAATAATAATAATATAGGAAGACTATATTTAATAATACGTTTTCTATTTTTATTGGAGTTTCGCACATTTACATTAATTTTCTTACAGGCTAAAGAGAGGATACGACGGCCCATGAATGCTTTTATGATTTTTTCGAAACGACATCGCGCCCTCGTACATCAACGTCATCCGAATCAAGATAATCGCACGGTATCTAAAATACTAGGAGAGTGGTGGTACGCGTTGGGACCAGATGAGAAACAAAAATATCACGAGCTCGCCTCGGAAGTGAAGGAAGCGCATTTTAAGGCGCATCCGGATTGGAAGTGGTGTAGCAAGGACAGACGGAAATCATCGACGACCAGTTTCAAAGGAAACGAAGTCGGAAGGGCAAAATTGAATAGTACAGGGGAGGAAACGGATCCTCTTCAGGGTTCTTCCTCGGATGATCCATTGGCGCTCACATCCGCCGACGAAGTATCTACTCCGATCACTAATACATATAACGAAGTTCCCTCTAACATTGAGGCACGAAATTTCACATTATATATCACAGTATTAAACTTATATATCATAGTTACAAAATAAATAATAAGTACATTTTGAAAGATTTTTTCCATTCTATTTATTTGAAACATTTGCTAAGAAAAAATATTCATTGATGAAATTATAAATCGACAGATTATGAATCAGTCGCACACACAACATCGAATTTCGGAGATTCCTCTGCAAATTGAGAACACCGAAGTCGACATGAAGCAAGACGATGATGCAAATGGGTCGGATGACGATCAGATGGTGATTTGCGAAGATCCTCAGCCTGAAATAGATTTAAAGTGCAAGGATAAATTAACAGACAGTGATAATGAGGTGCACGATAACGAGGACGCGGAGAAAAAGTGTTTCAATCAATCGCGATTTTCGTCTGTGAGTGATCAAAAGAGGGAAGTGATCAACATTAAACAGGAAATAACCTGCAGACCTAAGCCAATAAAAGGTATCTTTCGAATTATACATATAAACTAATGTGTGACTTTTATGTGTGTAAAAAATTGATAATAGATTAATATTAGAGATTAATAGGAGATTTAACAATATGAATCTTAATGTTTATGTAGCACGGATACCCTCAACAAGTATAGAGTCAACAACAAAGTATCATCATACTTCCATGGATAAAGGCGGTACTGTATCAGTTTTGTCGAGTACGTATCCTTATCACAGTCCTGTCAATCCAACAGGAGTGTCAGGGTTCCAACCTACCGGCGGAGCTTTCATAACTATGCCAATATCGCCAAAAATTATTAAACCAGAACCAGTAAAGAGCGAACAACAGTATAGTACTCAGTATAGCGTGAATAATCTTGTAAGCATCCATACTGAAAACGGACGGAATGTACCTAAATTTACAGCAGCTCCGGTATTACATACCGTAAGTATCAGATAAGTGGACATTTTAGCAATTTATTTAGACATTTGCTACAAATATTCACATGACTGGATTGTTATACATGTATATCCACATTGTTGAGAGTAACAATCATTCCTTTTATCATACGTTATCAAGTAGTTGGAACAAAAAAGTATAGTCTATAATTTATAAAAAGTTCGAAACTTATAGACATTTCTTCATACTTAAGATAAATTTTAGAAAATGTGGAGAAAAAATTTACTTTAGATGTTTAGGCAAGAATAATAAGAATATTGTGGATTTATTTTTATCTCCTTTCTCTGCCTTTCTCTTACTCTTTTTTCTATTCATTATATATATATATATATTTTCCACATTTATATATGTATATGCAACATCTTTATTTTTTCTTATAGAACAATATCAAAGTTACTTTATCTCGATGCAATAGTTTGTTTAAGAAAGTAGTAGTGCATATGCCTTTTCCAAATAAATATCGAATAAAAATCTTCAAACAGATTTGAAAATGAAATAACAAGTTTAACAATACTAACAGATTGGATCGAAACCAATGATGGCGCTGCTGAAACAACAGCCGCCGTTGCAGTCTTTAGCCACTACTCTTCGCCCTCTTACTTCAACTGTCCCTCATCAACCACCGTTCACTCTAACATTGCTCGATAACGATTTAGTGGCTGTTTCCAAACCGCAGCAGGGATCGCAGCAGTATCTTAATCCAACACCGTCACACTCCAGCATGTACAGTGGATTTCAGATACCTATCACTGGTGAGTCTAAATTGTTATTGCATACTTTTATCCGAAATGTCTGATAATAAATAAACGAATATATGTAATCCGATTATAGATGCCGGTAATCGCAACAACTCTATACCCGTGCAAAATTTAGTATCCAATAATAAGATGGAGATTCAAAGCGTGATTGTGAGCAAGTCTTACCCGGTCTCGACAAATTCCACCACGTCAACTTATGGCCGAGGGACCGGTCATTCTATTGCTCGTCTCGCCGGATCCGAGAATAATGATAATCAACAGGCTATTACGAATCACGCTCAGTTTTATAGTAATATCTTTTATTTATATAAATTTATTTCGCAGATATATACGAATATCTTTACACGATTGATCACATGCGATGCTTTTATCATCGCTTTTTCTCTCTCATTACAGTCAGTAACATAAAAACAGAGGACAAGGATACCGTAAATATTGTTCTTCCCGCGACAAATGAAAAACATAAGCAGCCGTCGACACCTCACACGCCACATACATCTCAAAGTAATCACGGAAGCAGCACGGAACAGCCGTCAAATAAATCATATACGTTCGACGAAGGCCAAAGCAATGATATGGGGCCAAGTAAAGGCCCGTTCATGCTTGCTCCAACTCCGGCACAACTCGGTCGAGCACCACTACAAAGGAGACAATCAATGGGTATATAATAATTTTTATAACTTGTGATTTTTATACGAGAGAGCAGTAAATATATTAATATGTTATAGACAAAATATTTTAAAATAACACAAGATAACATTACGAAATACCCTTTAATATAACTACAGTTTTTTTAATTAATTAAGAAATAAAGATTTCTTAGTGGAAATATTAAGGGATATTATTTTCATCGAAACTTTTAACTTTGATACATATCTTTGCAATTATCATCAAAATTATATTGAAATGGAACTCTGAAATCTTTTTTTTCTTCTACAATTTTTCTTTTTTGATTAAGAAATATTATTTTGCTATCTACTATCTTCCTTTAATTTGCGGAAAACATTGTATTTTCAAATTGGTTATTACTCAAGTACTATTGATAACCAGATAATTTTGCTGAAGAAAGTCTCTTGAAAAAAAATGTTAAATAATCCAAAAAATCTATAATTGAAAGCAAACAAGTCTGGCAATTTTTAAACACACTTTTTATATATTTTCATGAATTTTTATTCTACAATTTGATATAATAAATTCCTTGTTTCTGTTTTTTTATTCCATTTTTTTTTCTATTCATTTTAACAGCAATGCCTTCCGCATCAACTACAGGAGACCACGGGCCAATAACATCTCAACATTGCGACAATCGACCACAAACTAATATATCTCAAACAACAGAACAGAATATAACCGAGTCTCATACTTCTCCTTCTCCTTCTACCAAGAAAGGCTCCTTTTTTAAGAAAAACGTAGAGGATGGTATGGACAGGTATATTTTTAATCTCTATATTGTATTAGGAATGTTATATGAATTAGAAACTACTGCATAAGATTAAACTTGACAATACATATAATTCTTTGACAGAGTTCTTGAACAAGTGAACTTTCAAGAAAAATTCTCATCATTGCCAGAATTCAAACCAGAGGATATACAGAGTCCGAGTGCGATCAATATGAACAATCCAGGTTCATCTGGCCATAGTAGTGTAGCTTCCGGATTACATTCGCAAACATCTATGCAGATGCCAGGTTATCGAAAGAAATCTGCACAATCTGGACCTCATAGGCTCACAAGTAAATAATTACACTAAATTATTTATATATTATAATATTTTGATCTGATTTGTGTTTAATGTTACTATTATAATGTTTTTTTTTTCTTTCTTCAACAGTGAATGAGGATGAAATCGACTCGGACACATCGATATCAGCCACTCCAAAGTCCACATCGAGCGTTAAACTAACCGGTAACACATTTTTCGGTCCGGATTTCAATGTTGACGCTTATAGAGCCAACAACGATTTATTGGACGTTGATGCCAGTTCTCCGCGAACGCCAAAAACCCCGGGAGGCGGTGGCGGAAGTACTGTAGGAATCGGTAGAAGCGACAACGAGCGCGGTCATAGGAAGACATTGGAGCAACGGAGACATCTGGTCATGCAGTTGTTTCAGGAACACGGTTACTTTCCATCCACGCAAGCCACTTCCTCGTTTCAAGCTAAGCATGCGGATATATTTCCTACTAAGACGAGCTTGCAACTGAAGATTCGAGAAGTTCGGCAGAAATTGAAGGCCAATTCGACACCGAGTGCTAATAATCTCGTTAGTCCATCGCCAATCTCAGAATCCTCACCTATCGTAACTGGTAAATACAAGAGATTTGAGCCGTTTTTTATAATTTTTCTTATTGATTATAAACCAATTTGTGTGTGTATAACGCAATTGTATATTTCTCCGATACTTGTTTAGGTCCAACTGCTCCTCCAACGTCGATGGGAGCTCCACATTCACTGCCTGTAAGCAGTAGTAGTGGTAGCTAGCACCCACGTGCCAACTGTGATACTATGCATCCCCTTACTCCGCAACACGAATACATTATTATCCTTTGAAGAGCTAAATATTTACTAGAAAAGTCGTATTTACTAGTTAGAGTCGTACATATTCTCTTCAGGACTTGTAAAGTACTGCAAAAGGCTTTAGTGCAATTTTAGATTTTGATGAAGCCTGCTGCAGGCTTAATTTAACGGGCATACCGAGACGTGATTGATATACAAGTGATTTTATATATAATACTGAGGTATTATGTGTGTGTACTACTGTTTATATAATTATTTATAACTATTTGTCGAGATGTCAGTTATTCTTGAATGATAAGGAAACGAAAAAAATTGCAAACGTTCAACAGTTAATAATTTGCAATATTTTACGACAATTTATGATTTTGTATAAATTTGACTTTACATGCAAGTCTTTCATGCAAATATAGACAATGTACACATGAACATGTGTTGAACATTTATCTGATCTATGAGACAAGAATCTTATTCTTTGAAACAGAGAAAGATAATACTGCATTACAGTATAAATCTGGATATTGTTTACAAAAAAAAAGAGTATTATAAGAAATATATATGACGTTATATATTTTATTATATTTAGAAATTGCAATTCGCATTTTACTGTGAAATTCTTAAAACTGTGTAATTGATATTTGTATATCAACATGTCTTGGGTGATTCAAGAAGGGCCTAAGCCATTGTTAAATATTGTTGAAAATATGAAATAAAATTCATAAGGGAAAGAGAAATAAACAGAGTGAGAGAGAAAAAGAGAGACAGAAAATTGGAACTGGAAATATTATGGAACATAGAATTAATGGAACATTATAAAATAAAATCAGAGTTTATATACTTTAGTTATACTTTACATATATATATTTACATATATGTAGGTATACATGTATGCATATGTATATATTATATAGGTCGAAAAACTCTCTCTATAGAATGAAGAAACTATGATAAACTGCACAAAATTTATGTAATACATCATTCATCTCGGAGAGATGTTTATTTCACGTGTAAATATTACAGAATGATATCTTGAGACAAAAAATATCTAAACAGTTGTGAAATATCTACAATTCTCTATCTGAAGAACTGTAAGAGCACTGTATTCTTGAACTATGTATATTATAATACAAGAGATAAAAATCGTGCCATTGTGCGGTGACAAAGCAAAGGGAATGCATGCACTATAATTCCTTCAGCGAAAGAGAGAATAATTGTTAGATAAAAATTCTTGATATAGATAATATGTAATATGTTTCCAACATTATTGAAAGTACTTATACTACTGTTTTTTTTATAGCTTTGCTGAAATTCAACGCGTTAATCCATATTTTATAGGTGTTTTAAAACGGTCTTTTCCTTTTTTTTCTTGAATTTTTTTCTTTTTTTATCTTTTTTTATTTTTATTTCTTTTCTTTTTTGGCCTTAGATTTAAGCGCTTTTATAAAGCAAGCCGTATTTTTTTTCCCTTTTTTTTCGGCCGTGACAAATACACATTTTATTATTATTTTTATTGTATGCATCAAGTACTTAACACATATACTATATGAAGAGAGAAAATGTACTCGTTATTAGAATTGAAATGTCAATACCAATTTTTAGTATGACAATTATACAATTATTAACAGTAGCAATGTACTAAGAAAAAATCGTGTGCATTTTTATGAAAATATAAATGTTTATACTGTTTATAAATTTGTACATTACATTGAATGGGATCGTTGGAGTGTTTTTGTATCATATATATTTTTTAATTGATTTATATTCTTTATTACACGCAAAAAATATAGTATATCGCGTCAGTTTTAACATCCTCTTTTAGTAATCCAACGTTTCCAATCTTTTTTATGTTAAATCTCAAAGAATTATCGTGTCGAATTTTAGCAAAGATTGTTGAATTTGGCTGTAAAATAGATTATGTAATTAGTGATATAAAAAAAAGCGCACTTGACAGGTCTCGACAAGTCTCGCGCCACGGCACGTATACTGTAGTTAGAATATGAGATACATGTCTATTCTACATATTTTGTAAATAGAATACATATATGATGCTAACTTTATATATGAATATATATATTTATCTATATATAAATTTAGCATGTATAAAATGGAAATGATAGAGAATATATGCTATTGTAATTTATAGAATTTATATATATATATATATATATATATATATATATATATATATATAATTATACACAAAAAAAATCGCAGGCAGGATTAAGTTTAGGATAATTGCAGATTATGGGCCTTTATCTGTAGTGGACTCTTGTGCTCGGGACGGTCCTCCCACCCTTCTCCAAAGTTAATCCTTTCCTACAAAGCGTTAGGATATATTATTGTTTGTATATAATATAATTATATTATAATCCTCTTATCTCTCGTCTCTTGATTTATTATTTTTTATCAAACGTTAAGTGCACTAGTAGCAAACAATAGAATAGGAAGAGGGAAACTTAAAGCCTGGATTGATCCTGTTTGTAATGCTTTCATCAAATTCTGACATTATATAATTAATGTCTCTATTGACAATGTGTGAGAATTTTTTTCAGATTTATAATGCAGGCCATTTTAAAACGGTTTTTACGATTGCGTAGCAATCAAGGGATATTATATAATTGTGAAAATATCCTAGAATTACATACATGTGTGTCATTTATATCGCGTAAAATACATGCGAAATCGTTTTTATTTAATTCGGCTGAATTTAATAAAATATTGGTCCAATATAAGATTCGCAGAATCTTTTAAGAGAAAAGGGATATTTTATCATAAAATATTTTAAATATGAATGCTCAAGTGTGCATGTGCACGCGCGCGTGTGTGTGTGTGTGCGTGTGTGTCTCGCTCTTATTATATATTTATATGATGCATGTCTACAAGATCTGTTCTATGCAGAATCTAACAAATTTGTCAAATATATTTATCTGTTTGTAATTATTCGCAAATTATTCAAGCGCTTATCTATATATGTTCCATTCTTTGTGAAGAAATGGTAAATGTGTTTGAGACACACATACACATCATTCTTAATTCTAGATGAAACAGGATCTAAACAGGGTTTGAATATCTCTCGCACTAGCCCATTTCAAAGAATTAATTAAAAAAATATTATATTTTGTACTTGCGTAAACTAGCAAACTACTTTCCAGTATTTATAAGATTTTGAAAAAGCTTTGATATATCTTCTTCCCCCTTTATTTCACATGGTGATGAAATACGTTCCGTGATTTAGCAGCCATGAATGTGACTGTGATCTAGAAAAAACAGAAGTAAAGTAAAAGTGGCAGCTACTCTACCGACTATTTCTTCACCACATGACTTCCTGCGCGTGTATTCCTCCCCTTCCTCTTTCTTCCTCGATGTATAAACGAATATGATCTAATTAAGCGCTCTTCTTTTTACACTACTCATTTTTTTATTATTTGCGTTAGATATATTTTTATTATGCTTGTAGTCGCAATACGATTTAATATTCACTATTCTATTATATTTTTCTTGTTTCATTTTGAAATATTTTTAAAACTGTTATGTAATTATATATATCTCTCTCTCAGTCAAGATTAATGTTATGCAAAATATTAGGAAGCAAAAGTAAAATACTATATATAGAAGTCATAAACAATGACTCTATATATGTATCCATGCAGTAAAAATACTACATCGACACATTGTACGCGATGTATACGTGTATATACACATATGTGAGGTATATATTTCATTATATATGTAATATATATACATACACATATACATATATAAATGTATAAAAAATTATTAAACGCAATCGCATATATATGACATCATGGCATAGATGTATTATAGGAACATTATATATATATACTGGCTGAGGCATTAAAATCTGCACCAATCCAATAAGACAGATAATCCGCTCTTTATACTCTCAGGCATAATTGACCGAAACTTTTTGTATGTATAAATCTTCTCAATATCGCAAAGCAATATTCTCTGGAGCGTATTCTCATATAAATTTGTATCGACACACTTGTAAATTCTATGGAATTATGTTGAAAAGTACAATATATGCGTTGATATGTTCAATATCTAATAATCTCGATATACCTGCTCAAGACATATATATATATATATGTTATAGATACGATATTAAAGAGAAATTATTTTGGAGGGATAATTTTTTTCATACTACACAGCAATTATTTATTTATTGATTTTACCATTGTGCCTGTATCAAATCTCGGAATATTATTCATAAACATGTTTATGCGGATAAATCGATGACGATTGGCAGATTTTAACACTGATGCCCTTACACACGAGAACCAGTTGTTGGACCAAATTGCCGGCGTACGGCCCTTTTGATGTAGAGATGCGTTTACTTTTTCTAGAAAATATAATTCGCGAGAAAAGAGAGCAAAAAAATGAAGATAAGAAAAAATTAATCACATGACACTATGACATTTATATTACGGCAAAAAATTTGATTGATGCATATATGTATTTGAATTTAAATTTCATGTTTCATTTATAATTATATTCGACGTAAAATTGAATTTCACGTTCGATTCACAGGAATAAATTTATATTCTATGAAAAATAGATTTATAATCTTTGATAAAAATTCGAAAATCTTAAGAAAAAAATCGACACGATATTTTTCAAAATTTAAGTCAATTTTTCATTATATATATAAATCGATTACTCGGCATAATTGTATAATGTCACATTGTCAATTTTCTTATCAAACATTTCCATATCTCTCGCATTCTATAATTTCACATCAAAGTTATATCTCTGCTCAGTAATAAATCATAATACATATTATGACCGCTATGTATGTGGAGTTGGGCAAAATTATATTATTTTAGCGAGAGGCACATTGTTGCAAACAGTGATAATTTACTATATGAAATGTGTAATTATAGTACTCTGCGTTGATACCACTGCTT
>NW_027223324.1:6415498-6438332 GCF_030449975.1 Polyergus mexicanus
AAGCAGTGGTATCAACGCAGAGTACTCAGATACAATATTAACTACGCGATAAGGAATTTCTAAGGCCTGATAAAATTCTTCCGCATTGGAAATCATTTCTTCCATCATCTCCCAAGATTTATTATCATAAGGTGAGGTGAGACAGAACTGCTCTACCTATAAATAAGAAAATGATAAACATGTATGTATCATGCTGTTTTGTTTAACGAATAATTAATTCTCATTTTATTAGCCCTAGATACCTTTTCAAATTGATGTACTCTAAAAATACCTCTAGTATCTCGTCCATGAGAGCCGACCTCTTGTCTGAAACAAGTAGAGATACCGGCATACTTTATTGGTAAAGCATTTTCAGCTATCCATTCACCCCTATGATAAGCTGCTATTGGCTGTTCAGAGGTAGCAATAAGATATTTCTCCTCTATTTCCTTATCCTCATTACGTTCACTACCTTTACCAATGACCTAATAGAAAAAAAAAAAAATTATAATTAATTATATAATTATAGTTAAAATCTTTATATTAAGCAAATACCTTATATAATTCTTCATCAAATTGAGAAAGTTGTGCTACTTCTTGCATTGCGTCTTTTCGCATAATAAATGGAGTATAAAGAGGTGTATAATCTCTTTTAAATAATTTTCTTAATGCTAATTGTATTAATGCTTGTTGCAGAAACACTGCTGGTCCAGTAAGGAAGTAACCTCGTCCGCCAGACACACCTGTTCCACGTTCACCATCCATTCCAGCAATCATGTGAATCAGATCAACATGAGAGTATGTCTTCCTCTCAGTGCAATCTCCCCAAGTTCTTTCCACCTAAGATAAGAGCAAATGTTAAAAATAATAAAGAATTTTACATTGTTAAAATTATAAATCAAATAAGAGATATTCATACTTTGTTCTCTTCCTCGTCATTACTAACAGGTACAGATTCGTGTAGATGATTTCCTACTTCTCTAAGGGCGTTATTCCTTTCTGATTCAGTTGACTTCAGGTTCTCGTCGTTTTTTTGTATAGCATCATCGATGAGACTACGTATCTTCTTGATCTGCATCACTGTCAATGTTTTCAGACTTTCGGAAGTCAAGTCAACTAGATTATCAGCGATCACTTGAGGCACATCATCGTTATCACCAAGTGGCTCTTTCTTTTTTATTTTCTCGCCAATCTCCTTGCTACATAGGTTCTTCAGCTTATTAAAATTATCGGCGCAATGCCGCAATTGTCGCCAACATTTATCCTTCTCGATGACAGTATCCACCAGTTGCACATCCTTGAAACGTTTTCTCTGGTTCTCCCGGATGTTCTCCGGATCAAAACCCTTGTCTTTGCGGAAAAGGTCCAGATCCAAAACCATTTTTCACGTTTTTGGGTCAAACCCAGGGTGTATAAACTCTTGGAAACGTCGGGGGCACGTGGAAGCCAGATGGTTTGTTCCTTTTAGCTGACCTGAGGCTACACTAGAACTGCACTTCTGCACTAGTACAGTATAGTTAAAGCGGGGAGCGGGGAGCAGACACTTTTACATAAACGCATAATCACAAGCATAAGGAATTTGATTGGCAGAAAAGCAGAAAAGCAGAGGCCAATCAGAACTCGTGCTAGAAAAGCAGAAGCCAATCAGAATTTGCGCTGAAAATAAGCAGTACATTCTGTTTTTCTAGCGCGAATTCTGATTGGCCTCTGCTTTTCTACTTTCTGCTTTTCTGTCAAGGTGTGAATCCGGCCTAAGACTATCTGGACCCACTGCGTTCCACAGTTTTTGTTTACGTTAATAACTTTTTAATAAAAAACGAGCGACGGCTAAAACCTTCTGAAGGTCACTCACGAGGGTGATTTTGACAACATATGTCAATGTCAAGGTCATCGGGGCTGCCTCCCCTAAATGTTAGTTCATTTTAAATAATTTTCCAGACAGCACAAAACATCCTCAGGATCATCCTGAATATGTCCAGGACGGTTCAGGACATTCGTAGGATGTTTTAAGATATTATTATAAATATATTTATAAAAGTTTAATATGCATACATAATTATTTTTAGTTGTGTCGGCTATTTTATATAATTTAGAAATCTTAAGTATTATAATAAGTATTAAAATGTCCTATAAATGTCCACTGGATAACCCCTGGATGTCTGTAGGATATATTTGCCCTGTCTATTATATTGGATGTCTTTTGGATTTCCAGAGGACATATACATGTGCAATTAATAGTTAACGTTAATTTCGTTTAATATTAATAATTGAATTTGATGCGCACATTTTCATATATCCAAAATTATTATTTATTTAATATTTCATGAGAAATGTTACTGTTCGCAACATTCCAAAAACTTTACAAACAATAGTATTCAACCGCTAGTTCGTTTGTTTACCGCTATGCGACACGCGAACTCGTATTTGAGATTTGGTCATGAGAATTATATAAAGCTTGCAAAGAGCAACTGACAAGAAATTACAAATGTAATTATTTTCTATCAGTTCAATTTCTGATGCAATCCCAACATAGGGAATTCAGATATTCCTAATTCAGCCAAACCTAAAATATTCATGTACAGCACGAAAGCCTCAAATATTAAAGAACGGTGAACTATTTTTAATAGATTTTTAATATTGGCAGTAAATAACAAAACATAATTTTAATTTATATTTAAATTTTAAAATTTGCTCCTTGAAACATACGAAAAATATCCCTAACATATCCTATAAAAATCCTTAGGATGTTCCACAGGATCTCCCTAGATTCTCCAGAGGTTAATATATGGCTATCATTTACTCTTCCTCAGGACATCCAGAGGAGATCTGAGGATTACAATGGGATATCCTGAGGATATCCTACATGTATGTCCTGGATGCCCTTTGGACGTCCTAAGGACATCCTTGTGCTGTCTGGGAAGGTTCACTTTTTTGACTATGTAAATATGGACCGCTAGTAGCTAACTTCCTAACCGCTAGTAGTCTAACCTTCAGCCTAATCTTAGCCTGTACCAAGATCTATATCCACACCAGTACCCAAAAGTTAAATAATGTACAGTTTGTGCCATGGTTTGTGCCACGAGGTTTAGAAATTATAGGCTAACTGTCAGTCCATTGTGGGTATATGATACAACGCAGTTACAATTTCTTAACCAAGACACATATAAAATTATATGTATAACAGAGAAAATTTTCAATATCAATAGTATTACGTCCTGACGACTCCACGATTCCTTTCTTCTGCGACGTTAGAGCAACGATAGTCGATTGGTGACAAAAATGAATCGTTCGGTAAATAAAGCATCTTGCGCCACACATTTCTTTAAACATTTAGTTACTTGTCAATATCTATATCTATGAGTAACCGTGAGAAAGACGCGAGAGACCGCTGACGAAATTGCGCCGGTCGCCTAAAAATAAATAAAAATCAGTAGATACTCTTTGCAATAGAATTTTCTGGAAGAATAAATTGATATCGGGAAGATAATAAAATTTCTTCTAACAAGATATCTGACAAGTGCAACAAAATCAATAATGATGAAACTTCTATAACGAAATATTCAGTAAACACAGCTACGTTAATATTGATAAAAATAATCATAAGGAAGTAAGACTTTTTCTAATCAGATCACATACGCAAGAAAAATCTAATGTTCAAGAGACTTGAACTGATATCAAGATCAACAATCGACGATCACCACGGGTAAAAATTCGAAAAGTAGGAGAAACATCCCGCCTAATAAGGATATTAGCACAATTTTTAATTCGTTAAGATGAAGAATCCCCACTTCTACGCAATTCCAATTCGTTGAAGTTTTTGGAAGATTCCCACTCTTAGAATTAGAATACACCCCGAAAAAAGAATTATAAAAATGGGACTCAAAGAGACATTTAAATACACTATTTCTCCGATCTTCAGCTTCACGCAGTCTTACTCTATGCTTTTGTACCGTAATTCGCGAGTTAGGCACTTGTGCCACCAGTGTCCTCACCTGGCATCATCTCCAGAGCAGCCACGAATCGAACATCGGGCTGTCGATATGAGACGCAAAGCGAAACACTGTACAAATTCGCCATTCCTCCACTTCTGAATTACTATTTAAAAAAAATAAGTTTAATTGAATAATTTTTCTTTTCCTCCTTTTTGTCTTGTTTCTTATTTAAATTAAAACTTTCCAAAGAATGTTTCATTCTTTTAAATCATTAACCCGTTCCGGCAATAAATCTTAGAAAATTTTAAAACCTGATCTTAATCTGACACATATGCGAGCGAACAATTTTATATTTCTGACCGTTCTTAACATATATACTTATTGACTTATACATATTGATTTCGATTTTATTTTTATTTTTTTTATCCTTTAATCAAATATATTTTTCATATTGTATTAACCAGTCAGAACCTAAAGTTAACGATAAAATCATTCCCTTTCATTCTGACTGATGCTCTTCGTATTAATGTAACACCCGCGAATTAACACACACACACATACACATCCACTTATTTATACTTAGAGAAAAACCAATATTATATATTTTTTTTTTATATAAACATGTATACCTATCATTCATTTGAAAATGAATAAATTTATACTTTGTTAATTAAAATCAAAATAACTCTTTTTTAACCCCCTCTCATTTCTAGTCGAAAGATTGCACTTGGTCACATCCCATGTAAAAGAGATTAAATTCTCTGATCAAAAAGGGACCGCCGAACGAACTTCCGAAAAACAGAGTAATAGCGACCCAAACAGTCGTTTACCTGATTCTGGGATCGACAAGTTTGTTAGACCCGATTTTAACGTAACCTCGAGACGTTTAACTTCGGGATAATTAAAGGTAGTAGTTGCGCCCTTCTATCGACTCATCCTTCCCCGAATCTGGACGTAACAATAGAATAAACAATACTTTATATAAACAACATATTTTGACCTATTTAATTGTACAAACTAATGAGAAATCTTGATATATCTAGTATTTTTCTTCAATTTGAAAAACATATGAAAACGTGAAAAATTATGAAGAATCATATTTACTTAAAATTAAATATTTTACTTAATATTTCATTTTTTATATCAAAATATGTCAGATTAAGATATAAAATAACTCAAAAAGTACTTAATGAAAAAATACTTTGTTATAGTGTTATGAAAAGCTCTCGAGATAAGCTACAAGAATATGCAATAAAAAAAGGTTTTTATTTAAAAAATCAAAGTTGACCTTCAATTGAACCTCAGATCAAATTCAAGGTCAAGGTCAAAGTCACCATTCGATAGAGCACATCCGATTTACTTAAAAAATGTTCGCGATTTTTGATAAAAGCCATTTATTTTCATTTTAAAAGGGCTGTATGAGTGGTTTGAAACACCCTGTATAATCTAACTTTTATCAAGTCAATGCAGTTGATCCTTTGGTCTTTGCAAATAAGAATCGTAGATGATTAAGGATCGATTGTAATTGTAAAATAATTAATTTTACTATTAATTTTTTATTTTATATTTTTTGTGTTTTGCATCATTAGATATAATTTTTCTTTTAATACTGGAAATAAATAAATTATATATATATAGCACAAGTTTTTATTTAGTTAGTTTAACTTTTTAATATTATTATTTTTGTAAGAAATTAAAATAGCTATCTTGTGCAACTGTTTTAGGTTAAAATATTTGTATAATTTTTTATTTTATGTTTTATTTTTACTAATTTGTTGATATCATTATTTTTGTAGGATACATTTGTACAATTTTTTTTGGTTAAAATATTTTTATGTTTTTATTTTCAATAAGTTAGAATAACACTATTTTATAAATTCTGATGGGTCAAATATAAACGAGACTTGTTCAAAAATTATTTATATATTCGATTAGTATATAAGTCCGTGGTCACAACAATAAGCATTAAAGTATCCTGCTCTTATCCGAAAAGTCTCGTTCATATTTGATCGAGCTATGTACGTATAATAGTTTTTCACAAGTGATGCGTGTACTTGGTCTTTCTTTTACCTTTATTTAATCCGTAGTAACCACACTAGTGCAAATTTGCAGCACCTAAAATTTCTTGCTTCTGGATCTTTTTACTTGAGTTCTGTAACGGCCTCTCCCCACTACGACAAATATGCCATTACCCTAGGGTACTAACTGCACAGTGAACCGGCGTCATTTGTTTTGAAACCGCTGCAGCAGCAATATCAAAACTTTGAAGAGGTGCTTATTTGCACTAGTGCAAAATCGTTGTTCAATAAAATAATTAATTTTGCATTTTCGTATAATAAACGAGTGGAATTGCATTGAATGTAAGTATTTAAACATATTTTAGTTGTTTTTAGCATAAAAATTTACAATTTTGTATGATTTTTTACATTTTTAGTAAATTTCGGAGCCATAATATTTTTTTATAAAATCTTGATTATTTTTGTTTTTCTATAAAAATAAATAATTGTTTAAATTCAACAGTATTTTAGTCATTTTTTGAAAAAATAAATACTTTTTTCTATTATAAATAAATTATATGCCGAATTTTTCACCTTTCAAATATACCATACTTTCAAACACCCCTAAAAAATTCTTAATATTTTATAATGTTTATAAAATATTTTTTTTTCCAAAATACATTTTAACTTTAATTTAGAAAAAAACATTTATTTCTGTTAAATAGAAAAAATGGCGATTTTTTGAAAAAAAACTGATTTTTTAAAAATTTTATTTTGATTTTGACATTTTTTCACTATTACAAAATTATTTTTTACATTTGAGACCATTACCATTGGATTCCTGAGGAATTTTTATCCCAAAAAGGTCATATTATCGAATATTTTTAGATTATTTATCCGTAAATTATGGAACTTTAAAAATGCAGAATCCCAAATCGTACTAGTGTGATTAGTATGTATATTGAGTAGAGGTGGTTATTACGGTTTAAAAAGGTAAGTTTTTCATAATAATCCGGAATACTAATAGATGGCAGGGATTCCGTGAGCGCAAAAGTGGAAAAATCCGTGTTTTTTAGAACTCGAAACGAAATTCGCTTTGGCAAGACATCAATTATACATTATACTTGGTGTAGTTATTGTTAGTGCTTCTTTCTCAGATCCTCAAATATAGCTAATTGGCTGATTGGGCAACGCGTATATCCGGTAATTGTAAACATGAATGCTGTACCTAAAAGTCGACAAGGTCTATTTATCATTCAGTCTAATATCGTGCAATTGTATTTCTTTTCTGACAGCATTAAACTGTTGAATTTAAACAATTATTTATTAAACTGTGCAAAATAATCATATCTTAATGTGTTAGCAAGGGTAAGTTGGCGCCGAAGAGGTTGATATCGAGAACGTCTTCGTGGTATATTTGCGTATTCTTAGCGATAAGCCTCCACACCAACAAAGTGATTCGTATTTATGGGAGAAAAATGTGGGGGATTTATTAGTAGCTAAGAATATACAGGTTAGTATTATCACTTGTCTAATATCAATACTTGCGCCTTGCGCCTAACAGCTTGTACTGGTTTTGATATTATCAGTTAACTTTCTCTATGAAATCAAGTCAAACCTTTATATACTTAATAACTTTTTAAGTTTATAAAGCTTTTTTGTCATTTAATAATTAACGGTAATATATACTTCGTATAATATTGAGTAATACATTAATACCGATGAGATACTATTAAAGACCGTCAGTCTTGGATAAATTATTATGATCATTAAGTGGGTCCGGTAGGCTTAAAGGTATTGTAATTGTAGGATGTTGACATTATCGGCCGTTTTGACTGCATCGAAGATAATTACATGAATTATTTAATTCATACAGTTATTTTAATTCATCCAGTTATTGTTTTATTAGTAAAACACCGACGAGATATCATTAAAGATCAATATCCTTATGGGATTTAATACCATATATATTACTAGAAGAAAAATTCGCTACGCGTTACTGTAGATAAGTGAATTTTTTCATTGTCGATATAAAACAGTAATTTTAAAACAGTAATAATGAAATGTTTATTTTGTTGTTCTTGAGACAGTTACATAAAAGATCTGTACATTTTCGATAATAAAACAATGACTGGATAAATTAAAATAACGAGCAGCGAATTTTTCTTCCAGTCATACTAAATTCCATAAGACCACTGGTCTTTTAATGATATCTCGTCAGTGATATGTATAATCGCGCATTTATAAATGGGAAGTATACGATAAAAGAATATACAATTTCAGTAAACAGCATTTGCTTTAGCAGTATTATCTCATAAATGAGTTATTTTTGAAAGAGAGAGAGAGGGAAAATTGAGAAGAATCAATATCAATTCATAAAAAAGATAATTATTAAACTTGAAAGATAATATATTAAACTTGTGCGTGTATACAATACGTTATACAGGGTGTCCTAGACCACCCGTACACCCCTTTTCTTTAAAAAACTAAGCATTTTAGAGAAAAACGTTTTGAACAAAAATTGTATGATTTTGAGGGGAACATAAGATGGTGTCATTGGTTTGACCTTGGATGGCATCGTTAAGGTCAAGTCAAGGACACCTTTAATTTCTTAAATGGAACCCTCTATTTTTTATTGCATATTATTCTTATAGCTTATGTCAAGAGCTTTCCAAAACACTATAATAAAGTATTTTTTCCATTAAGTACTTTTTGAGTTATTTTATATTTTAATCTGACATATTTTGACATATTTTTATATAAAAAATTAAATATCTTGTAAAATATTTAGTTATATAAAGCTTCAAATAATCGCAAGAATAAATGGTTAAATTATTGCTAAAGATAAGCAGAATAAAAACTGCACAAAGTTCATTTATTTTTGTTTCGGCATTGATAAGGGTACTTCTTATTCTTCTAATCTGTACTCCTGCCGGATAGCAGAATATATAAGACTGCTTCTCGAAATAATCTTGAAATACGCAACTACGCAAAACATATAGAGAAAAGGCGCAAACAAATTTGAAAATTATGAAGCCGAAAGAATACGTTTCTTTTGACAAACTGCAAAAATGCAAAGTATTAAATTTAATGGACGAGTTTGAAGAAGAATTAATACAAATGTCTGGAAAATGTATGGACATCGGTTGTGGTCCCGGAGATATAACGAAATATATTCTCTTGCCGGCTTTAAATCCAAATGCGGTAATAATAGGTAAAACAGCAATATGCATAGAATAATGCCTATAACAATATACATTTGTTTAAATTATTATTTAATTCAATAATTGCATATTTTGAAGGTACCGATATTTCGGAGGATGCGATTGAGTTTGCGAAAAAAACATACGGTAACGAAAGACTCAAATTCGAAGTATTAGATATCCAAACTAAAAGTTTGCCAGAAAAATATATTTCTGGATTTGATCATATATTCTCATTTCACGCTTTAAATTGGTGTTATGACATTCGGTAAGTTAAAATTTTTAAGTAAATATAAACCAGACTTACTCAACCTATCGATTGCGAACGACTGGTCGATCACAACGCGATTCTTATTCAGTTATTGTAGAAATATACTTATAGTTGATACGACATTGAACTAACATTGAAAAACAAATGTTAAAATAAAATTGAAATTCTGATCAAATCGACATCGAAATGGTACAAATTGTTGACGATTTTTCGGTTACTATTTTAACATAATTTCAACATTGAATCAACCACAATTAATTACACCCTAATACTTTGCAAATTAAAGTTGCAAAATGTTACAACTTTATATATAGACTAATGTGAATTTCTTAAACAAAGGAATAATACTTCTTTTTCTAAAGTTATGAAATTATTAAAGATATTTTATATCGATACATAATACAGGGTATCTCTAAAGTCTGACCCCAGCCCAGGATCTCGGAAATGGCTTTAAATATGGAAAAATGTTTCAGACAAAAATTGTATGGTTTCAAGGGGGACATAAGGTGGTGTCATTAATTTGATCTTGAATAGTTGCGTGAAGATCACCTGAAGGTCACCTTCAATTTTTTTTTAATGGAACCGCTTATTTTCTATTGCATATTCTTGTAGCTTATCTCAAGAGCTTTTCAAAACACTATAATAAAGTATTTTTTTATTAAGTACTTTTTGAGTTATTGTATATTTTAATCTGACATATTTTGATATAAAAATTAAAATATCTCGTAAAATATTTAGTTTTCGATAATCTTACCGTAATACTTTTATGTTTAGAATAATGAGACAAATCAATTAAAGTAAAAAAAATAATTGTTTTTAAGAAAAAGTATGTAATTATTTACAATATATTTTTTTAAACAATTATTTTTTTTCTTTACACTAATTGATTTGTCTTATTATTCTGTAAAAGTATTACGGTAAGATTATCAAAAACTAAATATTTTACGTGATATTTTAATTTTTACATCAAAATTTGTTAAATTAAAATATAAAATAACTCAAAAAGTACTTAATAAAAAAATACTTTATTATAGTGTTTTGGAAAGCTCTCGAGATAAACTACAAGAATATGCAATAAAACGTAAGAAGTTCCATTTAAAAAATTGAAGGTGACCTTCACGTGACCTTCACGCAACTCAAGGTCAAATTAATGACATCACCTTATGTCCCCCTTGAAACCATACAACTTTTGTCTAAAACATTTTTCCATATTTAAAATCGTTTCTGAGATTTAGAGGTGGAGTCAGACTTTAAAGATACTCTGTATATTATATTATATATTATATTAATTTATAAAAATGTTTAAAATAAAGTTAAGTTTTGTGATTTTAATGTAAATTTTTAAATATTTAAATACACAAAAATTATTTTTTATAATATTTTTTAATAGTTCTATCGCTTTATAACATAATTTTAAAGAAAGAGAAGTAAGAGTTTAATATATTAGCCTAACATTTCATTAAAATGGTTACATCTATTTTGTTTTATTAAAAATTAAAACTAAAAATCGCAATGAACATAAAAGCTTCAAAAATTAATTACACTTATCTGTGTTTTATCTAATAGACAAGCGTTTGAGAATATTTATCGTATGATTCGACCTGGTGGGAATATACTTATGAATTTGGTAGCATCTCATGATATATATAATATTATGAATATTTTGGCTCGAGATATTCGTTTTGCACCATACATACAAGTAAATTTTATTATTTTCATGTTCCATCAAATTCGTAATTTTATAGTTATAACATTTAATTATTACTCTTATATTCATACAGGATATCAGAAAGTATGTTTCGCCATTTAATGATTCATGCTGTCCTCGTAAAGAACTGAGGAAAATACTTAAAAGTATCGGATTTGAGGTGTGCCATTGCAGTCTTCGAGAGACGACATATTCCTCTAAAGATTCAAACAATTTTATATGTAAGTTATTTTTAAAACAATGTAGAAATTAGGTTTTATCCTTTATGTGGTTATTATCACATTATAAGTTCGCTGCAACGTTCTCTTCTTATTTACTTAATTCAATTTTGATAATTTAATTTAATCTTAATGGACTATTTTGGTAGATTCGATAATATCCATCTATCCATTTTTGGACAAAATGCCACATAATCTGAAAGAAGAATTCAAGAACGAATATGTACGTAAATTTGCAGAAAAAAAGATTACTTATAACACAATACAGAATAATCAAAAACAAACATTTATATTAGATATATACAAACTCTTAATAGTTTATGCACGAAAAGTTGTATAACAGCATTGTATACATATAATCATTGATGTATATCGTAAATTTTATACCTTAAGTCCGTAAATAAAATCAAGCTTAAGAAATATGAGATATTGAAAAGAGCGGGAGGTTAAAATTCAATTATTATTTACTACCGTTATGTTATTTAAGTTGGTTTCACTTTTGTTTTTGTAATGGCACATCAGATTGTCATGAAGATGAGACACACCCGTATGTAATGATTTTGACATTTTAATGGTATTAATTTCTATTGTAATAATGTTATGAACTATTGAATAATAAATGTTATAAACTACCTGTATCTATTATTCTTATAATGATATAAACTGCGATTTTTATAGGAATAGAGCCCCTCTCCCATCCATCGATTCACTTTGCAATGACTACACAGATAATAATTTTAATACTTATAATTACACAGCTCAACAAAAAGAAACACCGGAACGAGATTATCCGTTTCTTATAGATTTTTGGACACTAAACAAGAATCCTGTTATGAAATTGCTTCACCACGTCAGAATTTTGAGAAATTTGCAATTAAAGTTGCAAAAAAAAGCTATTTTCACCAACTTTGTCATATTATAGCTACAATATGTGATGTGTTGGAGAAGTTTTCATCATACAGTTGAAGAATGATCTACATTGAAGTATGATGTTACACTAATACAAAACCCAGACAGCACAAGGATGTCCTTAGGACGTCCAAAGGGCATCCAGGACATATATGTAGGATATCCTCAGGATATCCCATTGTAATCCTCAGATTTCCTCTGGATGTCCTGAGGAAGAGTAAATGATAGCCGTATATTAACCTCTGGAGAATCCAGGGAGATCCTGTGGAACATCCTAAGGATTTTTATAGGATATGTTAGGGATATTTTTCGTATGTTTCAAGAAGCAAATTTTAAAATTTAAAAATAAATTAAAATTATGTTTTGTTATTTACTGCCAATATTAAAAATAGTTCACCGTTCTTTAATATTTGAGGCTTTCGTGCTGTACATGAATATTTTAGGTTTGGCTCCCGGGTTTGAGTTCTGTAATATTTTCTAAACAATCCAATATCTGAATTCCCTATGTTGGGATTGCATCAGAAATTGAACTGATAAAAAATAATTACATTTGTAATTTCCTGTCAGTTGCTCTTTGCAAGCTTTATATAATTCTCATGACCAAATCTCAAATACGAGTTCGCGTGTCGCATAGCGGTAAACAAACGAACTAGCGGTTGAATACTATTGTTTGTAAAGTTTTTGAAATGTTGCGAACAGTAACATTTCTCATAAAATATTAAATAAATAATAATTTTGGATATATGAAAATGTGCGCATCAAATTCAATTATTAATATTAAACGAAATTAATGTTAACAATTAATTGTACATGTATATATCCTCTGGAAATGCAAAAGACATCCAATATAATAGACAGGGCAGATATATCCTACGGACATCCAGGGGTTATCCACTGGACATTTATAGGACATTAATACTTATTATAATACTTAAGATACTTATAATACTTAAGATACTATTATAATACTTAAGACTAAATTATATTAAATAGCTGACACAACTAAAAATAATTATGTATGCATATTAAATTTTTATAAATATATTTATAATAATATCTTAAAATATCCTACAAATGTCTTGAACCGTCCTGGACATATTCTGGATGATCCTGAGGATGTTTTGTGCTGTCTGGGAAGTGAGTGAATTTATAGATATAATTAAATTAAGCTACTTTATACAAGATTTTATTGTCTATGTAGAATTCAATAAAATTAACGAATGCCAATTCCACATAAATAAAACTGTATTGTATTATTGTACGATAATGTAATGTAAGCACATATATATTATTGTTGAACATTATATACTAAAAATAAAATTAACGAATGCTAATTCTACAATAAAACTTTATTATTATTTGATTTACTTATTATTATTAAGAAATTTATTATTATTAGATAATCTACATGAATAAAAAACTATATTATATTAAGTCTGTCCAATCAGCGTCGACCTTTAGCCGCGCGCCTGGTAGTGTGTGTGACCGCTCCGTCGCTACGGCAACGTATACTATCAATCGAGCGGCTCACTGACGTCGTGCGTCCGGCTAAAAGTCAATGATGATGGACTAGACACTAGACTTTACTCAATAATAACTCCTTTATTAAGCATTATAAAAAAAATGGTACAGGACTTCTCTTTTCAGTTTGACCCAATCTACCTCCACCTTTTGTTTGGTCACTTACTTGTCGGACACCCTGTATATACGACATGTTACAAAGTAACTATAAAGAAGATGATGGAAGTTATTTAATGGACTTTGTAAATTTACTTTAAAAAAAAACAGAAAGGGACACTTTTAGATAATAATGCAAATATTTGTGAAATAAACATAAATTTTGAAGAAATTCCTGTTTTCAATAATATAGAAATGAATATATAATATAACATAGCAGACTATATAATATACATGACTTGCAAAAAATACAATATTTTGTAAAAAATGCGGTCGCTCTGTTTGCAATGCCAAAGGCGATACTTCGAAATATGATAGATCAGTGCAAATAAAATATTTTAATAAAAATGCATTATTTTTTGTTAATTGAGTGACATTTAATATCATTTTAAAAATGGGAGATATATTTCGACAATATAAAAAACAAACATGCAGTAAACAATAATATAATAAAAACACAATTGGGAAAACTATTTATTTCTAATATCAAGTGCAATTTTATACCAAATTGTCATAAATTTAAAGATATTCCAAAGGTATATATGTATTTAGATTATAGAAGAATATCGATGATACCTTAAAGCATAGAACAAATTGAACAATAAGGCTCAAAAAGTTATAGTGATAACAGTAAGCGAACAACCTTTATTACATATTATGAACTGTCAGTCTGCCAAAGCGATATGGAATAAGCTCCACGAGATTTTCGAAAGCAAAAGAGGAACTGCAAAACACATTCTTCAACAACAATGATATATTCTAGATAAGGAAGCTGCTGATGACATAACTATACATATAGCGAAGATAAAAGATCTTGCGCATCGTTTAACTATACTTGGCGAGTCTGTTTCTGATGATAATGACAAAGATCTTAATGACTCTTCCATCTTTCTATCAACATTTTAACATAGCATGGGAGTCGACGAGACAGGAGCAAAAGATCTTATCAAACCTCATGGCAAGACTCACAATGGAGGAGCTCAGAAATAAGCAGCGCGATAGCCATAGAAACAACGCTTTTGAAACAAAAACAAAGCAACAATTTACTATAAAAGGACAGCAGAGAGAATGGAAATCGGACAAACCAGCAGGAAAATGCTTTAAGTGTGGGAAAAAAAAACACTGGAAGCGTGACTGCAGATCCAAGGCAGCGAAAAAGCAACCGCAAAGCCTGAAAATAGAGGTGCGGCTTTCGTCGGACGAGTCGAAACAGCCATAACCCATACAGCACAGAACATTGCAATTACCATAGACATAGTATATCTAGACCAGAGAGAAGATATAATAGAGAACGGGAGCCATAGGTAATCGTGTAAGTGGAAACATATCAGACAATTAGAAAGAGATAGAATCAAATGACCTGGCTGTCATTGTCTATTCGCGCATGCGCAGTTTTTGATATTTAGTATTAACAGTTTTATAGCAATAAATTTGTTGCAATAACAATTTAACTGAAATATATTTTTCGTATTACTTTATTATTTGAATCATATGCAAATCATTTATTGAATTTAATTATATATATTTTACTTGTACAGTAATTTAATGTAACCAAAATTTTTTTGATTTCTTTAAAGATTAAAATATATCGAAATTGATAATTTGATCATTAAGAAACTAATTTATTTTTAAAATAATTTGTGAATGTAAATTAAAATTTACCTTTATTAACACTTAAAATTATAATTATTACATTTATTTATGGTTTAATTTTTGTCTACCTATATATTGCAAAATATGTTTTTTAATAAATTTTAACTGATTTTCTGTAATAACAAAACATTTATTAGATTTTTAAAAATCTGTATTAATTTTCTTTAAAATATAACTTTATAATATTTTTTACTATGCTAAGTTATTCTATAATACATTCGACTTAAGTATTCTTCCCACATATACGTTTCCACAATGTACTCTCCGGAGTCTGTATGCTCTACTCTGCGCATGCGCCAACAGACAAGGACAGCCAGGTCACTTGACTTCGTCTCTTTCTAATTGCCTGATACTCTTTTAGCTGACTCCCGCCCTCTATTATATCTTCTCTCTGGTTTCGTGCCCCTTGCGTTCTCTCTCGCTCGCACGTAGCATAGCGTACTCTTTTGCACGGAACAGATGAGTATGTCCTTTTCTACGTCCATCTTTACCCCCACACCTTAAATAAAGGCAAACGCTCAATCTAGATATACTATGTCTATGGCAATTACATTGCAGTAATATTACAATCTTGCAAGTTGCAATGTAATATTGTTGAAACATTATTGGAACATGTAATTATAATGTTTCATGAGAATGTTACAACAACATTTCAAAAGCATTACAAAAAACAGTTTTCGGTAATCGCTAGTTTGTTCGTTTACCGCTATGTAGCGCGCATTGCATTATCTAACCTGCATTTAAATTTCAGTCATGATGATTATATAAAATTTGCAAAAAGCGGATAGTAAGATTAAAGATGTAACTATTTTTATCGGTTTAATTTATCTGATGCGATCCCAATACAAGGAATTCAGATATTGAACTGATTGTTCAGAAATCGGACAGATAAATATCCGAAAAAATTAAAATTATCCGTTTATTGTTTACTTAAGATGTAAAATGGAGTCTAATATCTATATAAATAAAATTATAACTTTTATGAATTTTTTAAATCATTTTCAATTTCTTAAACATGTAAATTATTTATAAAATAGTAATATTAATTAGATAACAGAAAATTGTTTAATAGTTTTCATTCCTATATAAAATCAAAAAGTTGATAATAATTTTTTAATGTGCAAGATACTTTACATTTAAATAGATAAACTTTTGAGAATATGTATAAAAATATTCAAGACGAGAAAAAACTTTGTATTTGCATAAATTTACAATCTTTTTTTCTTATCTCTCTTGAATGTCTTTATATATTCTCGAAGTTTATCTATCAAATTTGAAGCGTTCTGCATATTTGTAACAACGCATTTCAATATTACAAATACATTGCACCGTAACATTACTATAATTTTACATTGTAATATTTTTAAGTGCGGACATTTCAACATTACCACAGGCTTGCAGTAACATTTCAGAAACATTTTGCAACTTCTATGCAATATTACAATGTTTCAATGCAAGATCTATGCAACGTTTCTGCAATCTTTCGGTGCTGTATGGGAACACTTCTGCCACAAAACGTTGTCAATGATTGATATCTGGATTCAGGTGCGATCCAGCACATGTCGCCAGTACGCGACTGGTTTATGAACTACCAGAAGTTGACTTCATCAATTGGGAACGGTGAGATTATACACATCATAGGAAAAGGAGAGGTTGATGTCCACGCGTACAATGGAAGCGAATGAAAACGGAACTATCCAACTCCAGTCTTGTACATACCTAAGCTAAAGTATAATCTATTTTTTTTTTGTCATCAGCGCTTGATAAAAGCCTGAAGCTATTGTCAGATAACCAGAAGTGTCAACTGCAGAACGAGAGGAACGTAGTTGCAGTGGGAGACCGGTACGAAAACTTATATAAGATAAGACTTAAAGCTTGCTAGAAAAAGACGAACGGCAATAGTCATGAGCAAGCGTGGATTCATAGCGAGAAAAAAACGTCGTTTCAGACTTAGCATGAGAGACTAGCGCATCAGAACACAGCGCACATCTCCAGAACAAGTAAGGGATCAAGGTTAGATCAGAGACAAATTGGCTCTGCGAAGAATGTGCTCTAGGGAAAATGAGTCGGAAACCTTTCCCTACAAGTCAATCGCAAGCCAAAGAACTTGTTGATCTAATCCACATGGATCTTTACGGACCAATGGAGCACGATTTGATAGGAAAAACCAAGTACTTTTTGCTTCTCAAAGATGACTACTCACATTTTCGGCATGTATACTTTTTAAAGAATAAGTCAGAAGTAACCGAAAATTTCAAAGCTTTCCTGAAAACGATAGAGGTACAGGAAGGAAAAAGAATTAAAAGAATGAGAATTGATAACGGCTTAGAATTTGTCAACAGAGAAATGCAAGAAATTGTGAGTCAGAACGGGATCAAACACCAGAAAAGTCTATACACCGGAGCAAAATGGTGCGGCTGAAAGAAAAAATAAGACAGTAGCGGAAGCAGCACGATGCATGATCTATGCCAAAGGTATGTCGTTGAATCTGTGGGCTGAAGTCGTCCATACGGCAGTCTATGTACATAATCGCATAAGAATGAGTTTGGTACTAGGAAAGGTTCCGTATGAATTATGGTTTGGAAAAGCGATAGCCTCAAGATATTCGGAACTGAAGTTTACACATACATACCTAAGGAAAAGAGAACCAAATGAAGTCCGAAAGCAAAGAGAGGAATCTTAATTGGATATGATGAAAACACCAAAGGATACAGAATGTTCTTCGAAACTGAAAACAAAGTAGAAAAATGCAAAGATATAAAGTTTCTATCGGAAAAACCTGGGGCCAAGATTGAAGCCAAAAAAGAGAATGAAACAGCTAAAGTGCAAGAAATGGCGATATCAGAGGACGAAGAAGAGCCTGATATAAACAAACAATCGGACAAACATAAAGAAATACTCGAGGAGGAAGACCAAGAGTCTGAAAATGTAGAAACGGATAGGCAGAAAGAAGGAGAACGACCTAATGAAGAGGATCGGCAACTACGAAATAGAGAAAATATCCGCAGGTCAAATAGATATGATGGATACAAACTAAACGTAGAAAATCTCCTTGTCCCAGAGAGTAAACAGCTTACCACGCATCAACAAGCAATCCAAAATAAGGAAGCAGAACTGTCGAAGAAGGCGACGATGGAAGAAATAGATTCTCTACACAAAAATCAGGCGTAGAAACTAGTTAAGCCACCAATCAAAGGGCAAATATTCGAAAATCGATGGGTTTTCAAGTACAAACCGGGAATAGCAGGACGTAGTAGGAGATATAAAGCAAGATTGGTAGTGAAGAATTTCATTCAGAGGCCAGGTATTAATTATAGAGAAACGTTCATCCCGGTAATAAAATTTGGCTCGATCAGATCGATTCTGGCAGTTGCAGCAGCAACAAACATGCAACTGGCACAGTTCGACGTCAAAACTGCTTTTCTAAATGGGAACTTAGCTAAAGACGTATACATAACACAACTCAATGACTATGAAGATGAATCGGGAAAGGTCTGCAAACTTCAGAAAGCGTTGTACGGCCTTAGGCAATCTGCTAGATGTTGGAATCAAAAATGTGTGCAATGTCTGAGAGATTTTAATATAAAGACAAGCAAAGCAGATCCTTGCGTCTTCATATCAGATGATGACGGAGAGAGATTAATTTTTACGATATATATAGACGATGGTCTAACATCAACCTGTAAGCGAAAAATCGACGAAATTCTGGAGTACTTGGCAGCTAAAATTGAAATAACCATAACTCCGTTAATCTTTTTCTAAGTATGGAAATAACACGTTTTCCAAATGGTTCGCTTTCGTCAATGGTTAAAATCAGATACGCAGAGAGGATACCGAACGTTTTCGAATGGAGGATGCAAACACTGTGGCGATACCGACAGATCAGCACCAGAATCTGAGCCTACGAGATCCTGAAAATGACAAGAAAGCTATCAACGTACCTTACAAGGAAGTGGTGGACAATTTATTTTACCTTGCCATCGTCACGAGACCAGATATTGCTTACGCGGTGAACGCAGTGAGTCAATACGCTGAATCACCAAGCAAACAACACTAGAACGCCGTAAAAAGAATAATTAAATATATTAAGGAAACGATTGATTACGGGATCAAGTTTAAAAGAACTGAAAGTAATTTGTCGTTAGTAGCTTTTAGCGATGCAGATTTTGCAGCGGATAAACAAACTAAAAAATCCACAAGCGGTCTAGTAATAAAACTTGGAAATGCATCGATAGCTTGGGGTTCACAAAAACAAAGATTGGTAGCGTTATGTACAACCGAGTCGGAATACATTGCTGCTAGTCAAACAACCAAAGAACTCATTTGGGTCAGTAGATTAATGAAAGATTTAATTAAAACAAAAGTAGAAATTCCGAAAATGTGTATTGATAACCAAAGCGCTATTAGACTTGTAAAAAACTTCGAATTTCATAAGAAAAGTAAACACATGGACGTAAGCTACCATTTTGTACAACAATATTATGAAGAGAAAATATTTGAGTTATACTATGTTCATACCAAAGAACAAATAGCCAGGGTTGGGAAAGTTACTTTATAAAAGTAACTCGTTACCGTTACCGTTATTTTTTCTAAAAAGTAACTCGTTACCGTTATTCGTTACTAATTTTAAAAAGTAACTCGTTACCGTTACAGTTACTAAAAAGTAACGAGTCGTTACAATTTCCGTTACTTTTTTACAATACAAACTAATAAATTATTTTGCATAAGAAAAACTTTTAAAAAATTGTAAGCAAGATTTCATTCAAGGTTTATTACAAAATAAATGATTAAATTTATCGAAATTCTTTATTAATTTTTAATAAAATTTGTTGCTCCATAGTATCATCATTTAAATGCCCTCTTTGTGGTGTTAATACAGAGCCACCGATGCTAAACATTCTTTCTACAGATGCACTGCTTGGTAGAGCTGTATTATATTTAATAAAAAGTTTTTTAAGTTTTGGATAGTCGTTTAACATTTCTATATTACAATTATTTGATTTTAAAAACCGTTGCAATTCTTCTTGTTCAGATTCATTTTGCACCGTTTTTTGCTCAAAAATGAAAAAATCATCGTGATCGTCAGATTTTCCAGCTTTTGAAGAATTTTCAGTTGATCGGATTCCCAATAAATCCTCCAAGTAATTTTCAGCACGTTTTCTTTTTTCTCCGGTTAACCAGTTTAACTTAAATTTTGGATGTAAACATGCTGCTATTATTAATTCTTTTGTTTCAAATATTGTAAGAAATTTAAAATCAAATATAGTAAATTAAGCGACATTGTTTGTTTTATTGAAATTAATACTTTTGAATCAATAGTTTAAAATAAAATAATATTTTTCAATTAAATCCTTATTTAAAATTAAATAACATATGTATTAATCAAATTAATAAGTTACCTTTTATTTAAACCTTGCTGAATAGCTTCAACTAATGAATGGCAATCTATAAGGTCAGATTTATTGAGATTTTCTAATTTTCGTTGCAAGGTACTTAGAACTGGTAGTAAATGAGAGTTCTGCTTTTCCGAAAAGATAAAGCTCTCATTGGATATCGCGCGTCGCGTCATCGCACTGGTCTGCAAGAGCCATAAGTTGATCAATCACATTCAAGCATTTTTACAACATAATAAGAATGCTAATTGGTCGATTTGCTTACGGCTTTACGGTTAAGATAAAAATTTTATCATGCACAATAGCAAGAATAATATCTTAAATAAATCAAAAAATTTGAAAAAAGTAACGATAAAAGTAACTGTTAAATTCGTTACTCGTTACCGAAAATGTAACGAAGTTACTTTTTCCGTTACAAATAAAATTTGTAACGCCATTACCGTTACAGTTACCGAAAAAAAGTTACTGTAACGGTAACGGCGTTACAAGTAACGCGTTACTTCCCAACCCTGCAAATAGCTGATATATGTATTAAGCCGTTGAACAAAATTCAATTTGAGAAATTAAGGGAATTGTTAAGTGTAACTAAAGAGATTAATTAATACGTAAAGATACTAGTCATGTCAATCTAAAATGGGAGTGTTGGAAATATTGAGATATTGGAATCTCATTTATCTCCGCTTCATCGAATTGTATTCTTTTTTTTACATCCCGCGGCCTATACACTTTGATAATATATAAAGAGCATTCCAACCCGCACACTTGATCAGAAATCTCCGAGGAGCTAACACCGTACGTGTAAGATCATTTCGCCGTAAGCACTTAATCAAAAGATGTACTTTTACACGAATAAATCTGTATAATATTCAATAATATCGGCGTAATCATATTATTTGATTTTCAAATACCTGCTAATAACAACAAAATATATATAAAACGTTACTGTCCCCTAGCAGAATATTAGAATCTAATCAAGGATTAAAGAATATAATTTTGATAATTTTTTTCTGCACGTTTATAACATACTGCTTATTTAAATCATTTCCTACTTTTAACAATAAATTTAACAATAAATATTTTTTCAAACTGTGCCATTTTGTCATTTGTGAATCCTTTTTTGTCTTATTTATTTGAATATTTCAACCATTCAAATGTCTTGCTGCATTTATATTTTAATTTTATTTTAATTTACACTGCCAGAGAGAGTAGTAACGTTTTATAATATATTTTTGATTAATAATAATAACACACACACACACAAATATCTGTTATATAATAAAATAAACAAAATAAATTTAATTCTGGGCAACAATATTCTGCGCAGACGCTTAACGCTCGACGCTCGACGCTTGACGCTGCTATGTAAAAGCACCTTTAAAGCTCTCATAAGAATGCGCGCGCTTCAGGATGCGCGCGCATCGCTGGGAGATTCAAATTCGATACAAAAGTGTACAGCGTCGCTATACGCGACATCCTTATTGTTAGTACGAACGTGTTCATCGTTTTGAACGCGTCGTCGTTACGTTAATCTTTCTCAATCAGAATTTTGTACAACGAATAGTCATGTTGTTCTCTCCTTTTCCAATATAAATCTACGAGGAAACGTGCGCATAGTCGATGTAAGTAATAGAAAATTGACGCAAGGATGTTCTTATAAATTATATAGTATTCAAAGTGTGTATAAAAATTTAAAATATTGGAATTTTTTTACTTTGTATATGAATTCTTCGACGAATGTGTGTGAAATGTAAATTCTTAGTGAGAATCTTCAATGAATTAAAGATCAGCTAGTCGCCAATATACTAAATTTATTAATATACTTAGTTAATCGAAAATTAGAAATTTGCGCGCAGAAAGAACTGGCATTTAGTACTCTGCGTTGATACCACTGCTT
>NW_027223324.1:6438432-6542714 GCF_030449975.1 Polyergus mexicanus
AAGCAGTGGTATCAACGCAGAGTACTGTTGCGTGGTTTAAGTGCTCTTAGTAATGTGATGTGCAACCACGAGTTCCGTTATAATTGCAGAGAATCAAGTATCACATTCATTAAAACCGATAATTATTTGTATTTGTATTTACGCATTTTATTAGTAGATGAAAGATTGCGACGAGGATAAGTTGCATAAATAAAAACGGGAAGAGAGAAAAGAGGTGATGGAAAAAATTGTAAGCATACTAGATTTAATGACCAATCAAAAATATACTTTTCACGAGAGAAAAAGAGAAAGAGATTAGAAGAGTTCTCTAAACACTATTTCACTTCTTATTAGTTTTCACTTAAACTCTGTGCTACTATCGATAAAATGCAATTTGTATCTTTAATATATGGCACAATATGTATATAATAAAGTCGCATAATAAAGTTAACTTGAGAAATATATATATAAGAGATTGATACAAAATATCTTAGCATAGAAATGTTATTTTATCGAATCGAAATAAATTTCGAAAATATTCCGATTTCAGAGAGATGTATGGCGATATATAAATAATAATATCGATTCGTAATTGTATTGGGAATATAATTAGGAATATGTATTGGGAATAAAATGTGTATATCGAGTTGAGCTGCTATCAAGAATATTGGTAATCGTTATATGATAACAGTTACACGATAGGTGCGAACTGATAACTCCCTTCTTTTTATGCAATGGATATTTTTGTCGTTGGTCTCACGATATAATATTTTTCCAGACAATGCGATTCAACATGTGGATAATCGTGAATAAATATTTGAGTAAGTGCTCTAATCAAAATGAAATAGGTTTCTTTTTTCTGTTAGATTACATTTTTTGGTTTTATTTACAGCATAAATGCAAGTTTATGTTGTATATACATACATGTATACATAATAATATATATATAATTGTTTTATTTTTTAAGTCATACATATGTACATATATATAGGGTGGCCCCGAACGTTCCAGCCAGATTTTGAGATCTTATAGGAAATTTAATTCTGAATAAAAAATGTCCTATAAACATGGGTCGAAAAATGCTTCCTTAAGAAGTTATCGCTCAAAATCGCTCCTCTAATGCAAAGGAAGAGCAAAAGGTGAAAAGAAAATGAAACTTAATAAATTTCTTGAAAAAACGATAAAAATAAAAAATAAAAATCTCTTATGAAAATAAAATAAATTTTTTTAAACTAAAAGCACGTAATAGTAGGAAATGATTAAAAACTTGAAAAGACTAACTGTTCTCAAAATGTCCCCCTCTAGCTCCAATACACTTTCAGCATCGAATAATCACCGATCTAGTCGCTTTACGGATTTCCTCCTGATTCAACCTTGATCGATCTAACAATAAGCAACACAAGCATTTTTTGTACGTTTGAAACTGGTTATATCAAAATCTGTGGAACGTACAACAATCATTTTGATCTCATTTGAAAGATAATTTAATTTTCTATAACTTTTGTTTTGGTACTTTTTGTTAAAAGACGCACATTTTCCATGATAATTGGAAAAATGTGTAAGGTAATCACGATTTCAGAAGTTCTTGAGCGATAACTTTTTAAGAAAGCATTTTTTGACCCATGTTTATAGGAAACTTTTTGTTCAGAATTAAATTTCCTATAAGATTTCAAAGTTTGGCTGGAATGTTCGGAGCCACTCTGTATAGTTATATAAGAAAGGAGAGAATTTTGCCTTAAAATAATTATTCATTATTTACGCGTAAATAATCTATAATTATTTTAAGACAAAACTAATATCCTTTAAATTTTTTATTATACTTATTCATAAAATAAAAAGCCCAAGTATTCAATGGTTTTTTACATATATTTGCTTATGAGTCTAATTTAAAAAATTAGCTTTTTTTAAAAATGTATTTTTTTTCTTAATATAAAGTGTATTATTCAGATCATAAATTAATTTATCTTGTTTTTCATAATGAATACTATAAGATAATATTTGCTATTATATATGAGTATTTTAATTGCGATATTATACAAGCAATCTTACAAAACATTATATATATTTTAAATAAAAAATCATATTTGTTTTAGTATAAAAGGGACAAAGAGAGAGATTGTATAATATATGTTATATTCATATTTTATGCAATGTTTATGCGTGTAAAATTTTAATTTTTTTTTTCGTCTTAATTTACATTGTATTAATACAATATTAAAAATCTGAAGACATAACATTATACAACATTATTTAATATTTCAGCCTCAACTTTGCCATTTTCCGTTTGCGGAAATATTTTGCGTTTAAAAAGAGTATATTGATCGCATTCACGGCATTACACATTACTCTTGACATATATTTTTGTCGACAAACACGGAATATTGTAGTCGATAAACTATATTTAACAAGCTGCAGTAATTCATTCGATGCTCTGAGAGTTGGGTGCTTTCCGAAGAAACAAATATAAACTTTGTTATTTTGCAATGATTTCGGAAAGTGTAACATTTTTCGAGTTACGTATCGTGATAATTTATATACAGATGATCACCACGGAAAGAATCGAAACTGTATAAATTATTGCAAATATTTTAATTTGATATTTTTTAAGTAAACTATTTTATACTATCTATATTTATTTTATAAAAAAGAAGATAGCTATCTTGTTTCTCGCAAAAATGTAATTATAAGGCCATAGACATAGTATATCTAGACCGAGTGTTGAGGAGTGGGAGCCGAGATGCACGTAGAAAAGGACATACTCTATTTCGTGCCCTTCCGCTCGCACGTAGCATGACGAAAGAGAGCGCTATGCTATGTGCAAGCGAGAGAGAACGCAAGGGGCACGAAACAAAGTATGTCCTTTTCTACGTGCATCTTTATCCCCACTCCTTAAATAAAGGCAAACGCTCGGTCTAGATATACTATGTCTATGTATAAGACATTACAATGGAGATGTATTAAGGAAAAGAAGAAGATATGAAAATATGACGAAAAATATATGATCTGTGCAATGTAAATGAAAAATTTCTCAAGTTTATAGGCAACGCAAACTTTGTACAAGTACCACATATTTTGCTTTTATCTTCTCTCATTTTGCATATTGAGCGTGCGAGAACAATGCGTTCCCAGAGAGAAGGAGATATACAGAGTACGATAAATAAGATAAGAAACATACACACAAGCGTGCAAGAAAAAAAATCGCGATGAGATAAGCATGACATAACGAAAAAAATTCTTTTCGTTTAGTGTGGATCATTTGGCAAGAACATAAAGTAGAGTTCGCAAAAGTAATCGGAAAATATTCATGCAAGGAAATACGCGAGAAAGCTGAAAATTCAAGATCAATTTTCTAGAAAAAATTAAGTATAAGAAAGACAAGTGAAGAGAGATACAGATTTTAAAATCTGAATAACAAGTACATTTTTTACAAAATGCGATGTGTTATTGATTACAATTTATAATTAATAAATTTTCAATTTGCCCGCTGCATTTAATTACACTACTAGAGTAATGTGACATGCACGAATGTACATGTGTACAATATAACATACTGAGATATCAAAATTCTTATCATGTCTCAACGAAACATCTTATCATGTCTCAACAAAACATTAGTTATTAAAATAATCATTTGTTCCATTTATTTCCTACGTGTAGTGCCTATGCTAAATACATATTTCTTTCTATCATATATGTATTCTCGTATATATATTTTATTTCACTTATCAGTTTGCGTTCAAGATCAGTTTAGTAATTCAAGAAAATTAGATTTTTTCAATTCTCTCACACATTTGATTTCCAGCATTATATACATTTTTATAACAAACAATGTGTTATTTATTTTTGCACGTGCATTAAAACATTGATTCAAGGCATCCAAATATATTTCGCAACATATATATACATATAACTTTCTGTATAACTCGCTAATATTATATACCAGGGTTGGGAAAGTTACTTTATAAAAGTAACTCGTTACCGTTACCGTTATTTTTTGTAAAAAGTAACTCGTTACCGTTACTCGTTACTAATTTTAAAAAGTAACTCGTTACCGTTACAGTTACTAAAAAGTAACGAGTCGTTACAATTTCCGTTACTTTTTTACAATACAAACTAATAAATTATTTTGCATAAGAAAAACTTTTAAAAAATTGTAAGCAAGATTTCATTCAAGGTTTATTACAAAATAAATGATTAAATTTTATCGAAATTCTTTATTAATTTTTAATAAAATTTGTTGCTCCATAGTATCATCATTTAAATGCCCTCTTTGTGGTGTTAATACAGAGCCACCGATGCTAAACATTCTTTCTACAGATGCACTGCTTGGTAGAGCTGTATTATATTTAATAAAAAGTTTTTTAAATTTTGGATAGTCGTTTAACATTTCTATATTACAATTATTTGATTTTAAAAACCGTTGCAATTCTTCTTGTTCAGATTCATTTTGCACCGTTTTTTGCTCAAAAATGAAAAAATCATCGTGATCGTCAGATTTTCCAGCTTTTGAAGAATTTTCAGTTGATCGGATTCCCAATAAATCCTCCAAGTAATTTTCAGCACGTTTTTTTTTCTCCGGTTAACCAGTTTAACTTAAATTTTGGATGTAAACATGCTGCTATTATTAATTCTTTTGTTTCAAATATTGTAAGAAATCTAAAATCAAATATAGTAAATTAAGCGACATTGTTTTATTGAAATTAATACTTTTGAATCAATAGTTTAAAATAAAATAATATTTTTCAATTAAATCCTTATTTAAAATTAAATAACATACGTATTAATGAAATTAATAAGTTACCTTTTATTTAAACCTTGCTGAATAGCTTCAACTAATGAATGGCAATCTATAAGGTCAGATTTATTGAGATTTTCTAATTTTCGTTGCAAGGTACTTAGAACTGGTAGTAAATGAGAGCTCTGCTTTTCCGAAAAGATAAAGCTCTCATTGGATATCGCGCGTCGCGTCATCGCACTGGTCTGCAAGAGCCATAAGTTGATCAATCACATTCAAGCATTTTTACAACATAATAAGAATGCTAATTGGTCGATTTGCTTACGGTTTTACGGTTAAGATAAAAATTTTATCACGCACAATAGCAAGAATAATATCTTAAATAAATCAAAAAATTTGAAAAAAGTAATGATAAAAGTAACTGTTAAATTCGTTACTCGTTACCGAAAAATGTAACGAAGTTACTTTTTCCGTTACAAATAAAATTTGTAACGTCATTACCGTTACAGTTACCGAAAAAAAGTTACTGTAACGGTAACGGCGTTACAAGTAACGCGTTACTTCCCAACCCTGTTATATACATATATCAATCAAAAACGATAAGGAAGCGGGAAAATAAATTTAAGCATCTTTAGTGATAAATTTGCCCTTACTTATCGTAGAACAGATCGATCCCTGTAAAGGCAAGTTTATCACGCTCAGATAGCTCAAACTTATATACTTTTTCTTACTTCGCTGTTGTTTTTGATTATACAAGGTGACCCGTAATGACCGCCTACTAAGTACATAGTGTTATCCCTTATCAGAAACTGAATCGGAAAGTTCTGAACCATTTTTTTTATAACGCTTAATAAAGAAGTTATTATAGTGTTATTGTGAAGTGTTATTATGAAGTTATTAGAGTAAAGACGAACCAATCAGCGCCGACCTTTAGCCACTGATGCCAGAAGCCAGAATTGAGACGCGAGCAACATGACTCCGTAATGGTGGGGATACACAAGCGTAAACGGTGCGCATGCGCAGAGCGCTCTGCGCATTACATGCACATCGTTTACGCTTGTGTATGTATCCCTACCATTACGGAGTCATGTTGTTCGCGTCTCAATTCTGGCATCATTGCCTTTAGCCGTGCGCCATAGAAGTGGCCGTGTGACGAGTATTCATCGGAGCCAATCCCTACACGAAGAAGAAGAAGAAGAAGAAGCCGTGCGCTGATAATGTACATGAACACTCCGTCGCTATGGCGCGGCGGCGCACACTACCAGGTGGCTCACTGACGTGCGTCCGGCTAAAAGTTGGCGCTGATTGGCCAGACTTTACTCAATAATAACTCTTTTATTGAGCATTATAGGAAAAGATGGTACAGGACTTTTCTGTTCAGTTTACTGTGCTCTACCTGCTCACGAGCGTTGTCAAGGATGCTTTGGGATATCCTGTACATATAGGGTGGGGAAAAAGTCCTGGACCCCTGAAATATTTCGGAAGGAGTGGGATATAGAAAAAAATGATTCAGGACTTTTCGACTCAGTTTTTGGTAAGGAATAATGCTATGTACTTAGTGGGCGGTCATTGCGGGTCATCCTGTATAATTTAATAAAAATTTTTAAGATATGGACATGGAATTATTACATACCGCGTACATGGCGTTGTCATTATGAGCTGCGGATGATAAATGTGTGCAAAATTGTGATAATTTCAACGAAGCGATATGAAAATTCAATGGTGCATCACACGAGTCTTTATCAACCCTGTAAATTAAATGTGTATATTCGATTTTTAATGCAAAAAAGAAATTATTATTGCATATTAATTTTACATTTTATTTTATCACATATAGCACGCGCGCGCACGCCTCAGTTTTTAAATATTCATATATATAAAATAAGCCTTTAAATATGTATATATAATAATCAATTCTCTCTTTCAGTAAAGCATTTTGATCGTGAATGGGTATGATATTTCATTTAGTTTTAGATAATTATATTTAAAACACTATTTTATATACTATATGTATAATAAAAGTGTTTGATAATTAAGTAGGAAAACTGATAAGAACCAAGGCGCGGGTATTGCGCGAATTTATTATAGTTAAATTTTATTAACAAATGTGCATTAAAAATGTATATTTTGAATATACGTTTTTTGGTCCATTTTTAGCCTGGATATAAATATATAAAGATTACATTGAAATTTTAAAATTTGACATACATAATATTTGTGGCAATTGCAAATTTCAAATTAAAATTAATAATCAGAAAGGAAAGCTCACTAAAACCCGCGTAGAAATTGTACAAATTAGTATACAATATCCAAAAATCATCGCCACACGTATATCCATCGGTGATTTACAATATAATGCTGTAAATTCGCGTATCAATACCCCGCACCTTGAGTCTTATCTGCCAGTTTTCCCATTTGTTAATTGTTACAATAGTACTCTGAGCCTATTGTTGTTATTATTAAAAATGTTTAGAGATGAAGAGATTGGCAAACATAATAAAAGAGCAGTGTCCCTAATCACCCATACAGGCCTTTTAAGAAAAAGGAAAATGGATTTTATTAAAAATTGCAAAAATTTCGATGAGTAAATCGAATATGCTCTATTGTATGGTAATATTTTCAACATCCGATGCCAATCGGAAATGGGCTATTCAGATTGAAAGTCGAATTTTTTAAATGGAACATGGCAGGTTCGAATTCCCCGGCGAATAAAAAGAGACTTGTCCTAAACATTTTTTTCTAAAATGCTTCCATCGACCTTGAAATGATACATGCTAATTCGCCTAGAAATGCAGTTAAAGTTTATTTTTTTATCACACTTTCAAGATTATTTCCAGATTATTAATAAATGTTTAATCTCCTATGTTAATAAAATTTATTAAGCATATTACTACAATTTATCATTTTATAACCATATTATTAAAATAATAACAAATTTATTAAAATTGTTTGTTCATTTAATAATAATTAAATTGTTTATGTTTATATGTAATCCGAATATGCAATAAAAAGTGCCATGTTCCATCAAAAAAATTCGACTTCATATCTGAATAGCCCATTTCCTATCTAGCTCTAACATCCTGTTCGTAAGTCACACTTTAAAAATCATTTCAAGGTCAATAGAAGCATTTTAAAAAATTTATATTTTTTATTCTTCGCTGGAGAATCCGAATCTGCAATAAAAAGTATCATGTTCTGTTTACAAAATTCGACTTTTGGTTTAGATAGCCTATTTCCGGTTGGAACCGAAAGTTGAAAATATCATCATACAATAGAGCGTATCCGATTTAGTCATCGAAATTTTTGCGATTTTTGATAATATCCATTTCATTTTTTCTTAAAAGGCCTGTACGGGTGGTTAGGAACTTATATGTTCCTTCACATATCTCTTTGCCTTTTTTTTTCTAATATTTCCTTTCGCGTTTTATTTCATCTATTCCAATCTCTCATTCCTTATATCGTGTAAATGTTAAAAACAAAATATCTTTCGTATCACTGATCCGACTACTATTAGAAACGACATACAATAGCTACGGATGGATATATCGGATCGATCGATACTTGGTTTCAATCCGTTACACATTTACGAATAATCATGTACGGCTTGTCACCAAGAGAGGATGCCTATAAGACAGTTTCAGATTTACAGAGTTGCAGATTGCCAAACGCGACGCCTTCGATCGTGACATAATCGTTCGCCACCTCTCCATCCCTCCATCTCTCTCTCTCTCTCTCTCTCTCTCTCTCTCTCTCTCTCTCTCTCTCTCTCTCTCTTTCTCTCTATTCTTTCTCTCATTCCGCCAGACTCGAGAACGCGGGACGCGGGTCGTAATCTCCCCGTATGGTCCACGCGCGTGCGGAGAGAGAGTGTGCGCACCGCTCCGTCGCGAAGCCCAGATTCCGGACGGAACGACACCCTACGGTGGCCGCCGAGGATGCAACGGATGGATCTCGTCGTCGAGTCTCTCACCTTCGTGCGCGAAACGCGTTAAACAGTCGGATCTTGCATAAACCATTTAGCTACCGTTCGAAATTGGCATAAATTAGACCTGGTCCAGAGTTCGTGGGAGGACACGTTTTTGCTAAGGGTGTGCGAGAGCTATCGCGAGCCCAACAGCCGATCGATAGCGCCGGAAAAGCGGGTGGAAAGAGCGCGGGCTCGATCCTCGACAAGACGCGGTCCAGAGAATGCGATCCGGGGATACCCTGTACGCGCGTTGATTACGTATGTGATCGCGATACACGCGATGCACGCGCGCACATGTGCGTGTCTACGCACAGGCGAGATGGCGTGATGCGACCCTAGTGTGTAAAATTTCAAAGGATGTTCGGATTTTTGTCGGATTGTCTCGAATAAGGGGAAGGAAGAGTACTACCGACAGACTCGACGCCAAAGTTTAATTTGGATCAACACATCGAGTGTTCCCAAAATACTGTGTTCTCTACTGACACTTTATACTAATCAACGTGCGAGCGCATAGTACAGTTAGTACATCTGAGAAATTCTTAGACGTAATCAACTCGTTCGATATTCCGTTGGATAGATAAACCTTTCTCGACTGTGTTAGCATTTATCGTGTGCCAGATATTTGACGAAAATTGATGTACTCATTACGTATGGCTCTCATCAAAGTATCCTGTATGCTGGCGAAGAAATCGTTTCATTACTGCCGGAATTTCGGATAGTGAACCGGAAGCGACGTAAAGGACTATTCCAGCAAAAGTACGTGGTAACATGGCACTTGATGCAATATATTACTATTAATTACTTTACTGCATCCTAATTGTTTAAATCTCTAATCCATATATATTTACATTTGTCACAATACATTTCGGTAAGAAGTGCATTTTATTGCGTTTTTATCGCGTTTTTATTAAAATTTTTTTTTTCCATAAATATTTGTGATCATGATGTAAAGTAATATTTTTCATCTTGTTAAATAATTATACTTAAAAAAAATAAATAAATAAGAAATATATTTTACTCTTTTAATGACAATAACAAAATGTAAACCAATTTTAAATATATCATCATCACGTATATAGAGAAAATTTGATCGTAATTCGATTGTTAAACGGGCAACGTTGATATCTCAAGAGTTGCTAAAACTGCATTGTTATATTGCATTAATCTTTATCAATATCGAACTTTCACGAAAGAAAAATGATTCTCTCTATTTTCTTCAATAATCATCGGAAACAACAAGGTTGACGGCTGGATCGTAATCATTCAATGAGACACCATGTGGCTTGAAATAATTTAAGTAGTTTATAGTAAACAGACACATTTGTTAAAATGATCATGCAAAATAGAAGAAAAAGAAAAATATATATATATATTTAGTTGAGAAATTCCCTATTTCATTTTCAATATTGTTGAATAGATATTTGGAGATATATATTTCGATTATATGTTATGTAAAAAAGAAATTAATAAAAGATTAAACAAAGATATAGAATGAGAGAGATATACCTGTAATAGAATATATCTGCGTGTTTTTGCTCTCGGAAATATTGTGAAAGATAAAAATGAGAATAAGACTTAAAGAGACATATGTATGGTACAATATATACAGAATGTTTCAGAGCGACCGTATCAGCAGTTTTTTGAGGAAACAACGCATTTTTGTGAAAAATGTTTCATACAAAAGCTGTAGAGTTCTAAGTGGCGTATTATATAATAATATTAGTATGACCTTGACGGTGCTATTCAAGGTCATACTAATATTATTATATAATGCGCCATTTAGAGCTGTACAACTATTGCATGAAACATTTTTCACGAAAATACGTTGTTTCCTCAAAAAACTGCTGATACGATCACTCTGAAACACCTTGTATATGCATGCTAAGAGAAAGAAAATTAAAGTGTACAATATATTCGTATCTTTAAAGGCATTTCGTGTCTTTAGAGGCAATTTAAATATACAGAGTGTCCGTTCATAAATGTCCGAACAAATATCTCACAATCGATTGAAATTACAAAAAAATTTAATAAGAGAAATTAGCACAGAATCATACGCATTGCACATGCGAGAACTCGCACGCAATTGAAAACTCGACATAAATTTATCTATGCCAATAAATAGTAATATTAATGTAATTCTTGCAGTCGCATGAATACTGTAAATTTTGCAAATATCGATTTAACAATAAGCGTCGATCGATCGTCTAGACTTCTGGAACTTGATGTAAATGAGCATTTCCGGATTATATTACTAGGGTGATTACGTGAACGAGGGTGTGATATAATCTATGGGAATGATCGTAACCAGGCGACCACTCAAATCTTCCTCCGGAAGAGAGAGAAAGAAAGAGAAAGAGAGAGAGAGAGAGAGAGAGAGAGAGAGAAAGAGAGAAAGGAGGATTGGCAGGAGGGGGGCTGCGAAAAAAACGGAGAGCAAAATACTTTTCTCAATTGCTGTTAACGAGACACAAGGAACAGACAGATTGTGGCTCGGAGCATGATGTAACATTCTGCATGTTTTAAATCGTAGCGCTGCGTCTCTCTCTATATATATTTTTATTGACAAAATGTATTAAAAGTTGAATTGATCACAACCAAAGGTTCCGAATTAATGGTGCAATGTCGCGTTATAAATAAATGATAAAACATGATATAATGATCAATCGATTTTACATATCCACATATATAAGAAAAGTAAAATATTTTTATCTATTTTTATGGATAAATTTTACAAATATATAAGTAAAAAAAAGGATATTGTTTCGAAAGGGACATTTAGAGTTGACGGCCCTTTTGCATATTGAAAATAAATACCAAAATAATGTAGTATACAAAATTTTAGCCGCGACAAATCATTTTTTCAAAAGTTTTTATCTAAAACTAAAAACTCAACTAAATCCAATTTCAGAAGTTTTAGCCGTCGCTCGTTATTTCTTAAAAAGTTATTTACAATTAAATTATACGATAGGAACAAGTATTAAAATCATTACAAGTATCAATGGACAAGTATTAAAATCTGAACTTCTTCGATTAAAAAAAACCATGAATTTTATTTTAGTTATATATTTAAATATTGTATATTTATGTAAACGCGTAGGTGGGGGAGGAGCTCCGCCTCTCTCCCTGCATCACCGTCCCTAAAAAAAACTAACCTAACCAAAATCTAATTTTTATTAAAAAAATAGAAATTGATTTGATTTAGGTTAGTTTTTTGGGGGCTGAGAGTGTAATAACTGTAACACATGTATACACACAATCATATATTATTATAAATAATATGCTACCAGAACTATTGAAAAAATGATTTATTGCCCAGACAGCACAAAACATCCTCAGGATCATCCTGAATATGTCCAGGACGGTTCAGGACATTTGTAGGATGTTTTAAGATATTATTATAAATATATTTATAAAAATTTAATATGCATACATAATTATTTTTAGTTGTGTCGGCTATTTTATATAATTTAGAAATCTTAATTATTATAACAAGTATTAATGTCCTATAAATGTCCACTGGATAACCCCTGGATGTCTGTAGGATATATCTGCCCTGTCTATTATATTGGATGTCTTTTGGATTTCCAGAGGACATATATATGTGCAATTAATTGTTAACGTTAATTTCGTTTAATATTAATAATTGAATTTGATGCGCACATTTTCATATATCCAAAATTATTATTTATTTAATATTTCATGAGAAATGTTACTGTTCGCAACATTCCAAAAACTTTACAAACAATAACATTCAACTGCTAGTTTGTTTGTTTACCGCTATGCGACACGCGAACTCGTATTTGAGATTTGGTCATGAGAATTATATAAAGCTTGCAAAAAGCTGACAGGAAATTACAAATGTAATTATTTTCTATCAATTCAATTTCTGATGCAATCCCAACATAGGGAATTCAGATATTAGATTGTTTAGATAATATTACACAACTCAAACCCGGGAGCCAAACCTAAAATATTCATGTACAGCACGAAAGCCTCAAATATTAAAGAACGGTGATCTATTTTTAATATTAGATTTTTAATTTTGGCAGTAAATAACAAAACATAATTTTAATTTATATTTAAATTTTAAAATTTGCTCCTTGAAACATACGAAAAATATCCCTAACATATCCTATAAAAATCCTTAGAATGTTCCACAGGATCTCCCTGGATTCTCCAGAAGTTAATATACGGCTATCATTTACTCTTCCTCAGGACATCCAGAGGAGATCTGAGGATTACAATGGGATATCCTGAGGATATCCTATATGTATGTCCTGGATGCCCTTTATACGTCCTAAGGACATCCTTGTGCTGTCTGGGTGCGTATATAATATTATATACTATATTATTTTAATATCTAGTTTTAGTACGCAAAAGGGCTGCTATCAACTCGAAATGTCTCATTCAGAACAATAGCCAAGAAAAATGTTATTTTGGGGAATAATATATATATATATATATATTGTATATACAGGGTGTCCTAGACCACCCGTATACCCCTTTTCTTTCAAAAACTAAGCATTTTAGAGAAAAACGTTTTGAACAAAAATTGTATGGTTTTGAGGGGAACATAAGTTGGTGTTATTGGTTTGACCTTGGATGGCATCGTTAAGGTCAAGACAAGGATACCTTTAATTTCTTAAATGGAACCCTCTATTTTTTATTGTATATTCTTATAGCTTATGTCGAGAGCTTTCCAAAACACTATAATAAAGTATTTTTTCATAAAGTACTTTTCGAATTATTTTATATTTTAATTTCTGACATATTTTGATATAAAAAATTAAATATCTTGTAAAATATTTAGTTTTTGATAATCTTACCGTAATATTTTTATGTATAGAATAATGAGACAAATCAATTAGTGCCAAGAAAAACAAATAATTATTTAAAAAAATACATTGTAAATAAAGGACACCTTGTATATATAAATAATATAATATAATTGAAATGCAACTAAAAAACGCAATCAAGAAGTAAAAAAAGGACCAATTAGAGTTTCTTAAAAATTTAAGAAATTACAGATATTAAAATACTTACAAAATTGGAAAGTTTAAAAGATGAGAAAATCTAATTATTAAAAAAAGTATTTAAATATTAGAAGATTATTATTATAAGATTATTAAGTTAATTATTTATGATTATTTTATTACCACCAATGATTATTACGCGCCCGATTCTCGAATTGTATTTATTCTTTTTCCAAATTTTATTTTACGTTCGTTACCATTGAGAAGGTTTCAAAAATGGATTGAAACGTTTGGTACATGAATTTTGTTAACATTTAAAATATAAAATATATTATTAGTATTATCATTTATTGCATCTTGGATAAAATTATTTTTTACTTCTTAATTTTATCATTTGAGCCTCATATTTATGTTACTTTCGTTATAAAAATGTATCATTCTTCCAACATATATTATAGTATAAGTAGTTAATTTCAAATGAAAAGAAATAGAAAGATGATATTTTCTCTTTCTTGACTTTCTTCCAGATTTGCTTCCGCACTTTTTATTTTTGCAAATTTTTATAGTAACACATTTCCATGCTAGTGAAACATCTGTTAGTTAAAAGCGGAAAATCTGTCATTCAATTCTAATTATAATATTTGTTTTTATGATAAAGATGGTCTTGATAAATTGTGACATCGGGTAGTTGAGTAGCTTCGTTGAATTTTTTTAGAATTAATAATGAAGAATTTGTTGTATAATCACTGTTGTCGCGCAAAATACCGTGAATAGTTTGTAAATGCGAGTATTCAATATATAGAATCCGATCGATACTTACCAGGGTTGGGAACGTTACTTTATAAAAGTAACGCGTTACCGTTACCGTTATTTTTTGCAAAAAGTAATTCGTTACCGTTACTCGTTACTAATTCTAAAAAGTAACGCGTTATCGTTACCGTTACTTGGAAAGTAACGATTCGTTACTTTTTCGTTATGTTTTTGTTTTTTGTAATGCTAAAATAAGCTATTCCATTATAAAATTATTTAATAAACAATATTAAATGTAATAATCTATGTTACAATTAAAAACTCTAAATTAGTCTCTATATAGCAAGCGTTTTTTATATTAAACTTATTTAATGATTCTAATTTTCTATGTTAATATCTTTACTTTTTAATACACTTATCTTTATAGGAATTTAAATTGTAATTTACAAATTTCAATTTTGTCCAAAATTTTTATCAAACATTGTTTTTAAATATTGATAAGAGAAATATTGATATTATTAAGAGTGTATTCCAATATTCATTGCCAATATTGTAAAATCTATAATTTACGTTACTATAGATTTTCAGTACTGGCAGTGACTATCAGAATGCAGCCTATGATAGAAGGCTACAAAATATTTTTCAAAAAATACATCTATCTATTGAATAGATATATAAGATAATAAAGAACCAAAAAATAACGATAAAAGTAACGGCTAATTCGTTACCGTTACCGTTACAAACAGAAAAAAGGAATGATCGTTACCGAAAAAAAGTAACTGTAACGGTAACGACGTTACAAGTAACGCGTTACTTCCCAACCTTGATACTTACACGCTGGCAATAGCTGCTTGTTGTTGGGCATACTGTACTCAAAAAGATTCGGCCATTCCGAAGGATGGATTAAATCTTACGATTTGCTATTACCCCAGACAGCATAAGGATGTCTTTAGGACGTCCAAAGGGCATCCAGGACATACATGTAGGATATCCTCAGGATATCCCATTGTAATTCTCAGATCTCCTCTGGATGTCCTGAGGAAGAGTAAATGATAGCCGTATATTAACCTCTGGAGAATTCAGGGAGATCCTGTGGAACATCCTAAAGATTTTTATAGGATATGTTAGGAATATTTTTCGTATGTTTCAAGGAGCAAATTTTAAAATTTAAATATAAATTAAAATTATGTTTTGTTATTTACTGCCAATATTAAAAATCTAATATTAAAAATAGTTCACTGTTCTTTATTGTAATATTTGAGGCTTTTGTGCTGTACATGAATATTTTAGGTTTGGCTCCCGGGTTTGAGTTGTGTAATATTTTCTAAACAATCCAATATCTGAATTCCTTATGTTGGGATTGCATCAGAAATTGAACTGATAGAAAATAATTACATTTGTAATTTCCTGTTAGTTGCTCTTTGCAAGGTTTATATAATTCTCATGACCAAATTTCAAATACGAGTTCGCGTGTCGTATAGCGGTAAACAAACGAACTAGCGGTTGAATACTATTGTTTGTAAAGTTTTTGGAATGTGGAACAGTAACATTTCTCACTAAATATTAAATAATTTTGGATATATGAAAATGTGCGCATCAAATTCAATTATTAATATTAAACGAAATTAATGTTAACAATTAATTGCACATATATATGTCCTCTGGAAATCCAAAAGACATCCAATATAATAGACAGGGCAGATATATCCTACAGACATCCAGGGGTTATCCAGTGGACATTTATAGGACATTAATACTTGTTATAATAATTAAGATTTCTAAATTATATAAAATAGCCGACACAACTAAAAATAATTATGTATGCATATTAAATTTTTATAAATATATTTATAATAATATCTTAAAACATCCTACAAATGTCCTGAACCGTCCTGGACATATTCAGGATGATCCTGAGGATGTTTTGTGCTGTCTGGGACAGTTTCGCGAGTAAATTTTATTCGCGGCTTTGTTTCATTCTTGTAATCTATTTCATCGTTTCCTCTCAGAATTTTCCAATCTCTATCGCCTCATTCGTTATTTCATCATACATATAACGATACAACGATACAACGATACAAAGTTTTTAATATTGTATTTTATATGTAATCTTAAAATATACAAAGTGTATAAACACACATCTATTTAATATTGCATATTTTGCATCATTATTGCATATATATTGTATATATAAACACTGTGCATCCAAATTAATATTTTAAATATATAATAATAATAATCACGAAATTTTTTAAACAAAAATTTTCAATCAATATACAAATGTTTTACATATATGTGTATAGGACGTCCCTGGCTACCTGTATAGGTCTTTCGAAAAAAAGGGAAATGGATTTTATCAAAAATCGTAAAAATTTCGATGACTAAATCGGATACGCTCTATTGTATGGTTTATGATAATTGTTTATGTTCATGTACAATCCAAATTTGCAATAAAAAATACCGTGTTTCAGTCGAGAATTTGATTTTAAATCTGGATAATCCATTTCTTATTTAGCTACATCCTGTTCGTAAATCTCACTTCAAAAATCATTTCGAGGTCGATTTTAGAAAAAATATTTGGGACAAATGTTTCTTATTTTTCGTTGGGAAACTGAATCTGTAATAAAAAGTAACACGACCCATTAAAAAAATTCGACTTTTGATTTGGATAGCCCATTTCCGGTCGACACTGGAAGTTGAAAATATCACCATAAAATAGAGAAAACATACCCAATTTAATTATCAAAATTTTTGCGATTTTTAATAAAATCCTTTCTTTTTTCTTAAAAGGTTTGTACGGACACAATAACAATACTTAGGGACACTCTGTATATATATATTGTATATATATATATATATATATATATATATATATATATATATATACATTCTGTCAAAATATAACCGGGACTGAGTCAATAAAAACAACACAAATCAATTAATCATCAAAATTTATTTTGTCTCCTTCAAAATAGGCTCCATTTGAAGCGGTACAAAAAAATTTGACTTTTAATTTGGATAGCCCATTTCCGGTCGACACTGGAAATTGAAAATATCACCATAAAATAGAGAAAACATACCCAATTTAATTATCAAAATTTTTGCGATTTTTAATAAAATCCTTTCTTTTTTCTTAAAAGGTTTGTACGGACACAATAACAATACTTAGGGACACTCTGTATATATATATTGTATATATATATATATACATTCTGTCAAAATATAACCGGGACTGAGTCAATAAAAACAACACAAATCAATTAATCATCAAAATTTATTTTGTCTCCTTCAAAATAGGCTCCATTTGAAGCGGTACATTTTTTCCAACGAACAATCCAGTCATCCATACATTTTTTATAGGCATATTCCGGGATCGCCTTCAGTTCTCTCAGCGAATTTTCTTTTATATCTTGAATCGACTCAAAACGGGTCCCACGAAGTGGTAATTTGAGTTTCGGAAATAGGAAAAAGTCACAGGGTGCCATATCTGGAGAATACGGTGCTTGCTCGATCATATTGGTAGCGTTTTTAGTCAAAAAGTCGCTCACAAGGATGGATTTGTGAGATGGTGCATTATCGTGGTGCAAAATCCAAGAGTTGTTCTGCTACAATTCCGGTCTTTTTCGGCGGATACTCTCCCTCAAACGCTTCATATATAACGCTTAAATAATATTGTTTATTCATTGTTTGACCCACCGGAAGAAATGCCGAGTGAACAACACCACGAATATCGAGTTACTGCCGTTGCAGGCCGTCTCGGATGAGGCAAGTTTTCAACAACTTCACGGCCCTCTTTGAACGTTCTGTACCACTCAAATGCTATTGTTCTCGATATTACAGAGTCCCCGTAGGCTTTCTCCAACATTTTCAACGTGTCCGAACAAGAAATTCCGTTCGCAACACAAAATTTCAAACAAACTCTTTGCTCAATATTTTTTTCCATAGTAAAAATCGCCGATAGCACTTGAGGTTAACTAATGTCTTTGGCTGCTGACAACAAACTAGTTGACAGATCGCGCTCAAACTCAGCGTCAAAATAGATGACAATTGTACCAACACAGGAAAAAAAAATTTTTAAGAAACCATTAACGCGGGCCGTTTGAATGACTCAGCCCCTCAGTTATTTTTTGACAGAATGTATATATATATATATTGTTACATATATATATATATATATATATATATATATATATATATATCACATATATATAATTATATGTATTTAACAATAACTATGTGAATTAAAATCACGCACATAATATCAAAATATATATTTGATTTCAGTTTAATAGACAATGGGAGCCGATCATAATCAGAAAGATCCATGATGTTCAAACTCATCGCTGTGTTTATCGCTGCAAATTTCTCATCATTGATCGCATTTTTGGATGTTACCCGCTTCTGGTGTTTTCTCAAAAGTAAATTCACGAAAAGCAACGACGTTTACAAAATCATGTCCAATATCACAGAAAAGCGAAGCATGCAATGTCGTGCGTGACCTTATCAGGAATTAATTGAACGATCGATTTAACGAAATCGCAGAGTAATGATTAGAGACGTACGATTGAGGCTGGCGATCACCACCGCGGATCATAATCAAGCTAGTTGCACGTGTGATCGTCGGCACGTGCCTATACATGGCGGTGGTGGCGGACGTTTCCTTCGATTCTTCCTGATTTTCTGTTGCATCACGTTAACCTGCGGCGATTCCAAGAATAGGATGTCGCGTGGGATCAAGGATCTGCAGATAGCTTTGAAGACGTGGCCTCCATCATTCCAAACAATGGGCCATTGTGACCTAGAGCCAGACTGCGATTGGTACTGGGAGCGGCAATATACGAACCACAAAACTGCGAATCTGACTTTTGAAAAAGTTATGGCATCAACATCATTTGACAATCCATATTTTCCGATCATGGATGCCAATAAATCTGCAAACGGTACAGAAATCTTAGGCTAGTCGTATGTTTTTGAAAGAAAATCGGAGCAAAATTAATAAAAAAAACTGTCGTTCTATACATATACATATATTTATATTTATTTCTAAAATGTCGTTATATATATATATAACATTTTTTTAATTAATTTTATATATATATATATATATATATATATATATATATATATATATATTTATACAATATTTATACAGGGTATAACAGAGAGCCCGTATCAGCAGTTTTTTGAGAAAACAACGCATTTTCGTGAAAAATGTTTCATGCAAAAGTTGTAGAGCTCTAAGTGGCGCATTATATAATAATATTAGTATAACCTTGAATAGCACCGTCAAGATCATATAAAAATCACTTTGAATTTTTTAAATGGAACCTCCTATTCTTCATTCCACATATTCTTGTAGCTTCCGTCGAGAGCTTTCCAAAACACTATAATAAAGTATTTTTTCATTAAGAATTTTTCGAAATATTTTATATCTTAATCTGACATATTTTGATATAAAACATAAAATATCTCGTAAAATATTTAGTTTTCGATAATCTTATCGTAATACTTTTATGTGAATAATGAGACAAATCAATTAATATAAAAAAAAAAAAAAAAAATGTTTTTAAGAAAATTATTTACAATGTATTTTTTTAAACAATTATTTGTTCTTTTTTACACTAATTGATTTGTCTCATTATTCTGTACCCAAAAGTATTACGGTAAGATTATCGAAAACTAAATATTTTATTTTTTATATCAAAATATGTCAGATTAAGGTATAAAATAACTCAAACTACTCAATAAAAAAATACTTTATTATAGTGTTTTGGAAAGCTTTCGAGGTAAGCTACAAGAATATGTAATGAAAACTAGGGGATTCCATTTAAAAAATTCAAAGTGATTTTTATATGACCTTGACGGTGCTATTCAAGGTCATACTAATATTATCATATAATGCACTACTTAGAGCTCTACAACTTTTGCATGAAACATTTTTCACGAAAATGCGTTGTTTCCTTATAAAACTGCTGATACGGGCGCTCTGTTACACCCTGTATACTTTTATATATTTTTATAAAAAAGAATAAATGTGAATGCTAAGAGATTATATACTCCGTAATGAATTTGATTCGATACACTATAGTATTAGAATCCAAATTATAGAATTGAAATAAAATAACTCATATAATAAATTCTCTAAGAAAACAATTTAATTTATCCTTCAAGGCCATTTCCTATGGTTTAACGGTCCTGGGGCAGCTCAAATATTGTCGAAGTCAATTTTTCGCACGGGCCCGCGTTGTCACGTCGATTTTTGGCTTTACCAAGTGGAAAATGATAACGGATTCATAAATATTATCATACTAACTGACAACGCGAGCTCAATCGCATATTCAAAACATGGGAATAATTATGTTACGTATGTACAAAGAAAGTTTTTTTCGTATTATAATAATGTAAATTTTTAGAAAGAGAAAAATTAATACTTTTGGATATTGTTATAGATGGGAAAAAATGAGTTTCGAGTTACGCGCGGTCGATCAACCCTATCATTTACTTATAGAGATATATGCGCCCTATTATAACTCAAGCGTCGGCGTTGATAATATTGACCTAGTCAATTGCTTCCCAGGTAACTAATAAAAATACATATTTTAATATTATGTATATATATGCATAATGATTTAGTTATAATTGAACACTTTAATTGTCATATCAAGAGACACAGTAGTGTCTCGCGTTAAGTCATGCGAAACAAAGATCGCGCGCAGCAACGACAAGACACACCGTATATCCATATGCGAGTCGGCCAATTGAGAGTATCGGAGTTTATCAGTTCTCAATAATCGCTGAACGAATCGAATTCTTACTAGGCTTAATCGATAGCTTGAGTTATATAAAGAAAGTGTCTTTATTTTTGCTCTTCATGCTCTACAAATGGAAATATCACGATGCAAAGTCCCAATATATCTCAAAATGAAAATTTTCATTTATAAGATAAGAAACGTCCCGGTCTAGGTCAGAAAAATGTACTTTTCCAATGTTTTGACACAAGATTACGCTAGCGTCGCTCGCAGCCGATCTGTAATCCGTCTACCGACTATTTCGTTTGATATGTCAAATATTATCCGTATACCGACTATATCGTTTGATATGTCAAATATTATGTATATAGGTAAACAAAATCGTTATGTATACATGTTTATATATATATATATATATATATATATGTGTGTGTGTGTGTGTGTGTGTGTGTGTGTGTGTATTGTATATATATACTGGGTGGCCCATTTTAATACATCCAGTCGAATATCTCAAAAACCAAGCCCGGAAGAGAAAAATGTTTCAAACAAAAGTTGTGTGGCTTCAAGGGGGCCATAAGATGGTGACAATTATTTGACCTTGGAAAATCATTTGAAGGTCATGTGAAGGTCAACTTTAAAATCTTAAATAGAAACCCCCATTTTTTATTTAGTATTCTTGTAGCTGACATCAAGAGCTTTCCAAAACACTATAATAAAGTATTTCTTTATTAAGTACTTTTTGAGTAATTTTATATTTGAATCTGACATATTTTGATATAAAAAATTAAATATCTCGTAAAATATTTAGTTTTTGATAATCTTACCGTAATACTTCTATGTACAGAATAATGAGACAAATCAATTAGTATAAAAAAAATTGTTTTTAAGAAAATTATTTACAATGTATTTTTTTAAACAATTATTTGTTTTTTTGGCACTAATTAATTTGTCTTATTATTCTGTACATAGAAGTATTACGGTAAAATTATCGAAAACTGAATATTTTACGAAATATTTTATTTTTTATATCAAAATATGTCAGATTAAAATATAAAATAACTCAAAAAGTACTTAATAAAAAAATACTTTATTATAGTGTTTTGGAAAGCTCTCGATGTTAGCTACAAGAATACTAAATAAAAAGTGGGGGTTTCTGTTTAAGATTTTAAAGTTGATCTTCACATGACCTTCAAATGATTTTCTAAGGTTAAATCATTGTCACTATCTTATGACCCCCTTGAAGCCACACAACTTTTGTTTGAAACATTTTTCTCTTCCGGGCTTGGTTTTTGAGATATTCGACTGGATGGATTAAAATAGGCCACCTAGTATATACATATATATATATATATATATATATATATATATATATGTATAATTTTATATGTAGTATTCCTAGAACATATAGAGTAAGAAATGAAGATACTTTTATCATATATATAATAACCAAGCTATTGAATAAATTTATTAAACTCGGTTGTTCTATGTGTTATTGGGCGCGTTCAGCAGAGAAAACTGCTCAGTAGCAATCGAACGTGATTGGCTCTTTCTTTTAGAACCAACAAATGAACGTCGAGTGTTGACAAAATGATAATTGAGCGCTTTCTCTGCTGAATGCGACTATTACCTAAGATTTTAACTCTGCTCACAAAATTAATTGATTTTTATTTCTGTTAGTATATTTTTGTCCTTTCACATTAGATATTAGCAAAGAAATAAAACAATGATAAACCTTGACATTAATGCCGACCTCACCGATTTCAATGACCTTGACATATGTTGTCAATGACTCTAAATAACTTGCAAAAAATTTTAGCCGTCGCTCGTTGTTTATTACAAAGTTATTAACAATTAAATGATAAGAACATATATTAAATGCGATAATCTGAATTTCTCCATGCATGAGCGTTATATATTTAATATTTAGTTGTATATTTAAGTTATTAATTATACAGGGTGTCCCAGATCATTTGGGACAATACTCGGGTGCAGATAGAACAGACCAAACTAAGTCGAAAAGTCATCTTTTATTTTTTTTTATAATGCTTAATAAAGGAGTTATTACTGAGTAAAGTCTGGTCAATCAGTGCCAACCTTTAGCCAGGTGCACGTTGGTGAGCCGCGCGCCGTGAAGTGTGCGCTGCCACATATTATCAGGCGCCCGGCTCCCCGACGTGCGTCCGGCTAAAGATCGGCGGTGATTGGCCAGAAGCGCGCGTTGTGTTGCTAGTATAATAAAATATGTACTTTCTTACACAAACCAAAATTTTGTTATATAGATGCATTTAAATGTTACATTAAATTATATGACTGAAAAATAATATAGCTGAAAAAAATTAACGGATATTTATGCAAAATATTTGTTTTTATTTGTTTATTGACATATTAGTTTCTAGTTTATAAATCTTCTTTGATTGTATAATATGTTTTAGAACAAATTATATATATTTTTAAACTACAAATACTTGTATTAAAATTTTTGTAGTATCAGAACAGATAATAAAATTAAAATTTATTGTTTACATACAAACAAATAATAAATAAATTATTATAAAATCATTCAGAAATAATAGTAAATGCTATTAATTAAAAAATTTTGCGGTGTCGCATATATTTTTATATCACAATTCTTTCAATAGACGATATCACTTCTATGACTAATTCATTTAGATTTAAATTTATATTACATTATTGTTTGCAAAAAATGCACGTACAAATTTAATAAAAGATTATGGTTACTTTAATTTTTTCTGTTAAGTTATTCTACGAGGTAGGATAGATCATTAGAGATTAATATTTCATATAAATAACACGTTTACGCCCTCTTGAAATTATGGCATTTTTATATAGAGTAGTGCGCTTATTCTTTGTTTATGCATTCGTATTTTTATTGTTTAGTATTTAAAACTAAACGAATGTGAAAGATTCTTAATATTCGAAGGTATTATCAAATTATTTAAGAAAGTAGCTACATATTTTTAATGGAAATGCAGAGATTATGTTTGTATACAATTACAGTAGCAATCATATAATGTTAATTGAAAAAGAGAAACAGTTAATTCATAGAGTTATTTGAAGAAATAGCCATATGATTTTGAAGGAAATGCAAGCGCAATTTGTACATATACGATTGCAATCAAATTATATTAATTGAACAAAATTAATACAAATAAAAATTTAATTCAGTAGTTGATGTGCAATAATATATTTGCATTTATCTAGAATCGCCAGTTGGTGCTGCCTGTACGAAGGATATGTTTCGATGTAACAACGGTGTGTGCTTGAATAGGACTCGTATCTGCGACTTTACAAAGGATTGCGCCGATGGTGAAGATGAAGCACTCGATTGTGGTATACTACAAGAAATAAAATCACACATTTTCTTTTTCCCAATTTTAATAATCTTTCTAAAAATTTTTTATGTTTCATATATGTATATGCTTGAGAGAGTAGTTGTGTTAAATCCTATATGTAAACATATATAAATTTTGAACATTTTTACAGACAAAATACCGGAGAATGCTAGATGCAATTTTGAGAACGGTTGGTGTGGATGGACGAATGTTCCTGGGAGACCTTTAAATTGGACCCTTTATAGAGGTGCCACGCCATCCATAAGAACCGGACCCAGTTATGATCATACTTATCGCAATGAAACAGGTGCGCGCTTGATTTAGATCGAGCGAAGAGAGAAACACGACATATGCACAATAATATATTGTTATCCTCTTCCCTCTCTTATTTGACAGGAACTTATGCGTACGTGAATATGGCATCTAAGAGTCAATTTATTAGATATGGCAGTCGAGGCACCCTTGAAAGTCCTTTATACAATCCGACACCACCTTACAGCAGTGACCCTAAAAGTCCTTATCGTTACTCGTGTCAAGTATGTATTTGTAATTTTATACGATTATTATGTTCAATTTTGCTTATATATACAAGGTGATTCAGAAATACTTGCACAAACTTTGGGAATAAGTTCTCTACATATAAGCAAAAAAAAACATATCATAAACATCCAGTAATGCCTGTTTTATGAGTTAGAATCGAAAGATTTCAACACCCCTATTAAGCACCCCTATCACGAAATATCGAGTTCAGTTATAGTGCATAATTAAGTGCTAATTTGTTACTCTAAGCGCGAATTTATTGCTACTATTTATTAACAGGAAAATGATATTAAAGATGGGGTCAGACCTAACTTGCCATCAAGTTAGCATTTCCACTTCTAAAAAACGCTTATAGCGAGTCGCAAATCAAAAAACAAATACATTAGAATTTATTGCTAATTAATTGCTCAAAGATACTGCAAATAGATTTTGAAAATATTAAATTTTTAATTATGCACCAACAACAATATAATACGACATACTTATCTAAACATATAAAGTAAAATCATCAAAAAATAAGTAGCTAACAATATCAAGTTGTTATAGTATTGTATTTTGCTCATTAAATGCTCTCAAAATAAACGATTTCAAAATTTATTGCTTGCAGTTTAATTAGAAAAATTGACCAGAAAAAGTGGCGGTGCTAGTTTGCCTACAAGAATAAACTATCAACGCAATTAATTGCTGTTATGATTTTGATCTCAAAATATTTTCCTAATTTATTACTCTCATTTATTGCTGCACATATAATATCGAATTTATTGCTCAACATTTGATTTTAAAAAATCGTCGTGAAAAAGTGGCGATGCTAGTTTGTCTATAAGAGTAAACTCGATCTTTTTGTGATGGAAATGCCAGGTTAATAGAGATGACTTCAACGATAAAAACTGACAAAATATAGCTACAATGACATATAATCGATATAATTAATACATCTTCAATTCATTTGTTTATCTACTCACAATTCACAACAAATGCTCAAAATGTCCTCCACCTGCTTTGATGCACGCATGGGCACGTCGGATCACGGACTATCGCATCCTTTCAAAGATCCCATGACGGTTGCAAATGGTTAGGGCAAGCATCTACGATATATTGGTGAAACGTCTTTTCATTTACAATTTTAATTGCATAAACTAGATTTTATAATGTCGCAGACAAAAATGTAGTGGATTTAAGTCAGCCCATGCTACTGAATTGAATGTAATCTTTCGATTATAACTCACAAAGGTATTATCGGATAGATGTGTCTACGACATTTTTTTTTTTTTTTGTTTATGTGCGGAGAACTCAAACCCAAATTTTGTACAAATATTTCTGAATTACCCTATATGTATATGTATATACAGGGTGTCTTAGACCACTCGCACACCCCTTTTCTTTCAAAAACTAAACATTTTAGAGAAAAACGTTTTCAACAAAAATTGTATAGTTTTGAGAGGAACATAAGATGGTGTCATTGGTTTGACCTTGGATGGCATCGTTAAGGTCAAGTCAATTCTAATCTGACATATTTTGATACAAAAAATAAAATAACTCTAAAAGTACTTTATGAAAAAATACTTTATTATAGTGTTTTGGAAAGCTCTCGAGATAAGCTACAAGAATAATGAAAAATGGGGGGTTCCATTTAAGAAATTAAAGGCGTCCTTGACCTGACCTTAACGATGCCATCCAAGGTCAAACCAATGACACCATCTTATGTTCCCCTTAAAACCATACAATTTTTGTTCAAAACGTTTTTTTCTAAAATGCTCAGTTTTTGAAAGAAAAGGGGTGTACGGATGGTCTAGGACATCTTGTATATGCGTGCGTGCGTGCAATCTATCGTAAATGAAAAAAGTATTTGAGTCAGTTTTATGTGTTTAATATAGTAAAAGATCCATTGACAACATAAATGGCATTAGCAATGATTAATAAAATTGTAAGATGCTGTGTCAATACATTATATCTAAAAATAGAGGGTTTAAGAATTTAATTCACACGAGACACCAAATAGCAAAGTAATCTCTTTATTAATTTATTTGTTGTGATACGCCATTTATTTATCGTTTAATTGTGAAAAATACGACACATGTCGCAATATCAATTATTGTTTGGTGTTGTCTATTTCTTTATTATAGGAATGATCATGATATATAAATATGATATTGGATGTGTTCTTTCTGCAAATGTCCCTTTTTAGAAAACGCATTAGAAATAGCCACATTGAGGCATTTGTAATATCTATCATTGTGTGTTTTTCTAGATACGTTTTTTCTACCACAAGTATGGTGCACATAGTGGATCTCTTGGACTTTATCTAGTCCAAGTAAAACCGTTTGGAAATCAAACCATCAGATTGTGGTGGTCTTTTAAAACTAACAGCGACGTTTGGAATAATGAGGCAGTTGCTCTACCTGACATAAGATATAGGTAATTGTAAAAAATATAGCGACAAATGTATGCACATAATGCAAAACTTGATTAATTTTTGCGACATTTACTATTTATAGGTTTTTTTTGCAATTTGAGGCGTCCAGAGGGATTACTTCGACAGGTGATATAGCAATTGACGATATTTCCTTAAGTCGAGAATGTTTCGCCATTGGTAAGTTCAACAAATATATCTATATTATATTGTATATATATGTATGTTTTATGATTATACAGGGTGTCCTAGACCACCCCTACATCCCTTTTCTTTCAAAAACTAAGCATTTTAGAGAAAAACGTTTTCAACAAAAATTGTATGGTTTTAAGGGGAACATAAGATGGTGTCATTAGTTTGACCTTGGATGGCATCGTTAAGGTCAAGTCAAGGACATCTTTAATTTCTTAAATGAAAGTTCCTATTTTTTATTGCATATTCTTGTAGCTTATGTCGAGAGCTTTCCAAAATACTATAATAAAGTATTTTTTCATAAAGTACTTTTTAAGTTATTTTATATTTTAATCTGACATTTTTGATATAAAAAATAAAATATTTTGTAAAATATTCAGTTTTCGATAATCTTACCGTAATACTTTTATGTACAAAATAATGAGACAAATCAATTAGTGCAAAAAAAAACAAATAATTGTTTAAAAAAATACATTGTAAATAATTTTCTTAAAAATAATAATTTTTTTTTTACTAATTGATTTGTTTCATTATTCTGTACATAAAAGTATTACGGTAAGATTATCAAAAACTAAATATTTTACGAGATATTTAATTTTTTATATCAAAATATATCAGATTAAAATACAAAATAACTCAAAAAGTACTTAATAAAAAAATACTTTATTATAGTGTTTTGGAAAGCTCTCAAGATAAGCTACTAGAATATGCAATAAAAAATAGGGAGTTGCGTTTAAGAAATTAAAGGTGTCCTTGACTTGACTTTAACGATGCCATCCAAGGTCAAACCAATGACACCATCTTATTTTTCCTTCAAAACCATACAATTTTTGTTCAAAACGTTTTTCTCTAAAATGCTTAGTTTTTAAAAGAAAAGGGGTGTACGGGTGGTCTAGGACACCTTGTGTATATGGTACATATATACATGATTAGGGTAATTTGAAGATTCAGTCGCATATGATCTCGTGATGGTGGTAATTATAACGCTAAAACATTTTGCTAAAAGTATAATTTTCTTCGATTGAAAACAGTTGATAAAAACTTATTTGCGTCTCAAAAAAATCTTTCGAATAAAATTGATTGAATTATCTTTCTTATCAATTGAAAAAAGTATAACAAAATTATATGATACGAATCGCAAACAAATTCTATAGTATCCAGGACGGCGCTGTATATACTTGCCCATTTTTTAGTTATACATTTTTTCAAACATTTTTTTTTATTTAGGCGTACCACCGGACGTTGTAGGCAAGTTTAATTATTTTAATCCCGATATTGAATTCGAAAGGGTACCACCGACACATCCAAGTTTCATAAACACGACAACAGGTACGTAAAATTGATGCATCTATTCTCATTAAACTTAATATAAATTTATTGATAAAATGTCATATTTATTGTAAATATCGCGCAAATATTTATTATAGAAATAAAATAAGATATTTTGATACAATATAGCATATTTTGATAGTGTTATTGTTGTTATTTGTTACCACGTTTATTTTCTTAATAAGATTTTTTATATGTAAGAATTAATGAAGTATCTTGTGTATTTTTTCGACATGTTTTCTTTAAAGACTTTTCTTCTTTGTATTTTTTAACGTTTTCTACGCGTAGTTTAGATTTTTAATTTTCTTACGGATACAAAATACAGGGTGTCCTAGACCACCCGTTCACCCTTTTTCTTTCAAAAACTAAGCATTTTAGAGAAAAACATTCAACAAAAATTGTATAGTTTTGCGGGGAACATAAGATGGTGTCATTGGTTTGACCTTGGATGGCATCGTTAAGGTCAAGTCAAGGACATCTTTAATTTCTTAAATGAAAGTCCCTATTTTTTATTGAATATCCTTATAGCTTACCTGGAGAGCTTTCCAAAACACTATAAAAAAAGTATTTTTTCATTAAGTACTTTTCGAGTTATTTTATATTTTAATCTGACATATTTTAATATATGAAATTAAATATATTGTAAAATATTTAGTTTTCGATAATTTTACCGTAATACTTTTATGTACAGAATAATGAAACAAATCAATTAATGCAAAAAAAAATTGTTTAAAAAAATACATTGTAAATAATTTTTTTAAAAACAATTATTTTTTATACTAATTGATTTGTCTCATTATTCTGTACATAAAATTATTACGGTCAGATTATCGAAAATTAAATATTTTACAAGATATTTAATTTTTTATATCAAAATATGTCAGATTAAAATACAAAATAACTCAAAAAGTATTTAATAAAAAAATATTTTATTATAGTGTTTTGGAAAGCTCTCGACATAAGCTACAAGAATAATGAAAAATGGGGGGTTCCATTTAAGAAATTAAAGGCGTCCTTGACCTGACCTTAACGATGCCATCCAAGGTCAAACCAATGACGTCATCTTATGTTTCTCTCAAAACCATACAATTTTTGTTCAAAACGTTTTTCTATAAATGCTTAGTTTTTGAAAGAAAAGGGGTGGTCTATGACACTCTGTATATCCGAAAAATACATAATAGTTTAAAGAATTAATACTTTTTGAAAAATATTTTGTTTTCGTTTGCAATGTATTTTGCACAAAGTTTATTTACATATCACGCAAATCAACTCAATTTTACGCGAATTATCTTTTCTATCGTCAAAGAGATTTTCAAAATAAATCAAGAATTAAACATTAAGTAAAATTCTATTATTTTTTTAATACAATTATTTTCTTAAAATATTGTTTTATTAAAAGAAAAAATTAATTATCCCCAAATAATGACCGAAAAAACTTGTCATTCCGGAAATGGATATGCTGTAGTGTCGCTGTTTATAAAATTATTTATTATCGTGTCTCTTGATTATAAAATTATTTGATACGTTCCTTTTAGTTATCCGGATCACCGCTTGCGGAGCTACTGGTAGAACGGGCCCTACCATTGAGGAATGCGCCGAGGAACATAATAGCACCGATGTAGAATTAGTTGTGCCATCGTCGATATCAGATCAGGAGAGTAAGCTACCGATCTTTAATTCTAACGGAGTTCAACGATGGACCGCACCACGCGGTGAATACTACACGTTAGTAGATATGTCAAAAGATACAAAATTATAACGAGAAGAGTCATTGTTTCTCGTATTAAAAATACGCAAGAAGAAGCTGTTTAAAATAGTTATATTAGTACATTCACTATTGTATATTATTGCAAGTGTATATTGTGTATATTTGTTACTGTGTTTATAATTAATCGAAAAATTATACTGTTGAGATGACTCATGTGAGATGCGCGAAAATGATAAATACAATTTTACCGCAAAATGTTGTTTCTATCTATTCAATTAGTAAATTATTTCCAAAAACAGTTTAATCAGCGTTGGAGCACGAGGAGGAAGGGGCTCTGACGGATTGGGTAACGCTTTGGGTGCCCTTGCTCGCGGTGTGATAGAGCTCCAAAAAGGCGACCAACTATATTTCATAGTAGGTCAAGCGGGAATAGACGCATGTCTTAAAGTGAGTATATATTAAGTAAATAGAAATGAATAAATTGATAATATAATCAAGAGACAAATGTAAATCATTATACAAATATATATATATAATATGCATATATATATAAAAAAGTAACGGTAACGACGTTACAAGTAATGCGTTATTTCCCAACCCTGTATACATACATATATACATATATATATATATATGTATGTATGTATATATATGTATGTATACAGGGTTGGGAAATAACGCATTACTTGTAACGTCGTTACCGTTACTTTTTTTCGGTAACGATCGTTACTTTTTTCTGTTTGTAACGTCGTTACATTTTGAGAGTAACGGTATCAAATTAGCCGTTACTTTTATCGTTATTTTTTGGTTCTTTATTATCTTATATATCTATTCAATAGATAGATGTATTTTTTGAAAAATATTTTGTAGCCTTCTATCATAGGCTGCATTCTGATAGTCACTGCCAGTATTAAAAATCTATAGTAATGTAAATTATAGATTTTGCAATACTGGCAATGAATATTGGAATACACTCTTAATAATATCAATATTTCTCTTATCAATATTTAAAAACAATGTTTGATAAAAATTTTCGACAAAATTGAAATTTGTAAATTACAATTTAAATTCCTATAAAGATAAGTGTATTAAAAAGTAAAGATATTAACATAGAAAATTAGAATCATTAAATAAGTTTAATATAAAAAACGCTTGCTATATAGAGACTAATTTAGAGTTTTTAATTGTAACATAGATTATTACATTTAATATTGTTTATTAAATAATTTTATAATCTAATAGCTTATTTTAGCATTACAAAAAACAAAAACATAACAAAAAAGTAACGAATCGTTACTTTCTAAGTAACGGTAACGGTAACGCGTTACTTTTTAAAATCAGTAACGAGTAATGGTAACGAGTTACTTTTAAAAAAAAATAACGGTAACGATAAGCGTTACTTTTATAGAGTAACGTTTCCAATTCTGTTTATATATTATTTTCTAATATGTACAGAATGCAATGTTGCATTTATCGAAGTAGATGCTCTATGTAGAAAAAATCTATAATGACTCGATTTTTGTCCTGCTATCGATCTTTTTTTATCCAAAAATTTTGAACTACTCTCAAAAAAAAAAAATATCGTGTACACGTGGACACAATTCATCTCAAAATAATGTTGGCATAAATCTACTAACACAAGTTAGTCAAAGATAGTAGCACTTATCACGAAAAAAACTGGAGTATCTGATTTGACCCGCCTACCTGGTTTTACCCTACTTTTCCCTATACATATACAAGGTGTTCCTAATTTAAATGGCAAAACTTCAGGAGCGTATAGGGGATCGAAAAGCTAAGACAGAAAGTCCTTTAGAGGTTTGCTCGTTTTTGCTCCATTTTGAAGAAAATAACAAAAAAAGAAACAAAACAAATTTTCGTTTTTTTTACTTATTTATTTACATTTTATTTATGTTATCATCTATTTAATTATCATCTATTTGTTCAAAATGTTGCTCTCTTGCAGCAATGCAAGCATTACATTTAGCACTGACCTCATTAATTGCAGCTAAACATTGTTCTAGTGATATTTGGTGCACTACATCTATGATTCGGTCTCTTAATTGCTCTCTTGAATTGATTGACACCGTAAAGGATAACATCAAGTGTTTACATATGTAAGAAATCTTGAAGCAGAAAGTTTATTCGATGCCAATCAACTCAAGAGAGCAACTGACAATGAGAGATTGAATTTTTGCAATTTTCTCTAAAATGGAGCAAAAACTAGCAAATCTCTAAAGGACTTCTTGTCTTAGTTTTTCGGTCCCCTACACGCTCTTGAAGTTTTGCCATTTAAATTGGGGACACTCGGTATAGAAGCAAGATGTCCCGTAAAGATCGCAACAACGCTTAAATTCTTGAGATCATTTTTAGATGATTTTTCCTCAGCAAAAATATCGAGGCATCAATAATTTCTGTGTTTTAAACAATTAAAAAAAAAGAGCTTGTTACAAACTAAACTTTATAGATTTATAGAGAGTTAAAATCATATTCTTTAGTTAATTTCAGATGGATTTTAATAGAGAGAGAGAGAGAGAGAGAGAATTTTAAAGCTTAGTTGGAAAAAATTGGTAACTTGCAAAAAATGATGACCTCTTTCGACATTTTCGTTGAGGAAAAATCGTCTCCAAATGATCTCAAGAATTTACCCTTAATTACATTTATATATATACAAGGTGTTCCGTAAAGATCGTAACAACGCTTAATATTTCTTTTTTAAGAGAAGTTCAAAATTTTTGGGCCACAAAAAATCGATATCGGGACAACAATCGAGTTGTTATGGATTTTTCTTACACAGAGCATCTGCTTCGGTACATGCAGCATTGCATTCTGTGCATATTAAAGAGCATATTTATACTGGTTTTGATCGTCACTTTGTAGCAGAATATACAACCGCCGTTTTCTTACTTTCCTTGTGTTGGAGCAAAACCGGGTATCTACACATCTCATGTAATGAAAAGAGAAAAAACTGTTATCCTGATTTTGTCTCCGTACAAAAAACAGTTGGAAACGAAAACTACCACTCAAAAAAAGAAACCACTAAAAAAAAGCTTTTTGAGATCCCTAAAGTTAAAAAAATAAATAAGAAAGTCTTGCAGCAGCAATGTAGAACAAGAAGATATCTTTATTTGTAATTTTTGTCAATAGAATACATCTTTATATTGTATTTTGATTAAAATAAATTTAGATTTTGTAATTGCATGGTGTCTTACATGTTTTCAAATAGGCACCCGGTTTTACCCTACCGATAGGACAAAACCGGGTATTTTGACTTCTCCAAAAAATCTTGTTATCCTTGGTAATCAAATTTTTTTTTCAGCAATTAGCCTCATTTTCTCGTAGTTTAAGTCCTCTAAAGACTACTAACGGTCAGTAAAATTTTTTTTACTCTCTGATTTTTTGTAAGAAAACAAATCCAAAAAAGTACCCGGTTTTACTCTATATATATATATATATATATATATAATACATATATAATACATATATATATAATACAATATGTAACAAAAAATGTAGGATATATAAAAAGTTTATTTATTTGTATATAAAATTTTATTTTCATAAAAAAATTACATTTGGAAAATTAATAACGTTTTTCTTCTCTATGGATGTTTTAAAAATAATTATCTCATTTTTATATGTATATTTGTAATTGATGAATTCGTCTAGAGATATTCTTTCTTTGCCTATCTCGGAGACAGTATAAAAATAAAAATATATTAATCTATTACACAAAACAAAGTGTTTTATTATAGAAATTATATTTTATAAATAACTTATTTAACTATAAATATATTTTGTTATATTTGAAAATAGAGTGTATCAAACTTATTCTTAATACACGATAGCGTTAAATAATTCATGTTAATGTAACTTACGTATCTTCTCCTCTCAGTTGTACCATCAATTAGAGAGCACGCCTTGTATTTATATTTTTATTACATTGTTATCCAGAATCTCGGCATGAAGACAGTCAATTGTCAATTACCGGGTCAATCGCACGAAGCATCGGTGTCACATGGCACCGCATCGAAAGTGCGAGAAGTGAAGAAAGTCGAGTTTAAGAATGGTGGTGGTGGTGGCGGTGGTGCGACAGTTATCTTCGTGGTAAATAATATCCTTGATGTGTATTTTTTTAATATGCATCATAACACCTATAAATGAGAGAGAGGGGGGGGGGGGAGAGCGAGAGGGAGAGAGAAAGAGAGAGGGAGAGAGGGGAAAAGAGGGGAGAGTGGGGCAGAGAGAGGGGGAGAGGGGGAGGAGAGAGAGAGAGAGAGAGATCTTACATTTTTTTATACGCTATCATGCACATTAATTCTTTAAATGATTTTAGCTAAGAGCCAACGGCGAACTGGAACCTATCTTAATCGCGGGTGGTGGTGGTGGTTTAGGGCTGAATCCTTTGACGAAGGACGGATTACAGCACGGACGTGGTCCTGTTCCCGCAGATAAACTTCCATCTCCTCCATCCGTGACTTCAAAGGACTTAGGTAAATAGTCATTTTAAAAATGCATAAAATTTCGGAATTTTTTTTTAAAGATTAAAATTTTGAGTAAGAAATATAAACTTGAATAGAATATCACGGCTTCTAGGCGGATTTGGTGGCAGTTGGGACTGTTTGTGGACTAACAATTCCAATCAACAAAATTCCGCGGGGATGCCACTGATTCGTGGAGGTTTGGGAGGATTCGGTTGCGAATCCGGAGATCAAGGTTACGGTAATGGAGGTTTCGGTGGAGGTGGGGGAGGTTGTCAAACAGGGGGCGGCGGTGGTGGTTATGTTGGTAAATAAGAATTAAATTCCCCGGACAAAAAATCTTAAAAATATTAAAATTAAATTTAATATTGATACTAATTTTTTTAAATTAAAATAATTAATATTTAATTTATCCTGATTTTTTTATCCAGATTTAAATTAAAATAGACTGACGAATAGACAGTGGAATTGAACAGTTAAATTAAGTAAATGTTGTAATTATATGAATTCTTAAAATTCATCTCTAAAAATATAACTTTGCATTTTTAAGGCGGTATTACCGGACACAAGGATTCTGGGAATGGCGAGGGTGGTTACTCGTATGCAAGTCGTAAGCTCGCTAACATTTACTTTAAAGCTGCAGCTCATTATGGCTCGGGCGAGATTCTTATCATACCCGCGGTCAGTGGTTGCGGTTGTGATTACCGTTGCGTTGCACTCGATCGGTATATGAATGAGACCAAGTGTCTCTGTCCCCAGGGTTGGTTGCTCAGTAACGATTCCAAATCCTGTATTAGTAAGTATAAAATCTTATAAGAGACACATTATGTTCATTATTTCATACAAATATAAATAAAATGAAAAATTGTTTTGATTTTTAGTGGCCGACGATTCCAAAGATGCACAAAAAACATACATGATCCCACTTATAGTCGTAATCATTGGCCTATTCGCCATTATCGGAATTTGCCTAATATCCTGTAAATATGTCTAAAATACATCTTTTATGAATATATAAATTTATAAATATACATATATATTTTATATTATATATTTAGAATATAGAAACACACACACACACACACACACACACACACACACACACACACACACACACACACACACACATACGACAAATTAAATATAATGAGATTAATTTTATATTTTAAGAATTTTGAACTATAATGCTTATACAGGATGAGTCTTTTTAATCTTAACAGACAGATATCTCAAAACCTGTAAGTTTTAGAAGGAAACTTTTTAGACAAAAGTTGTTTAAAATAATTGTTTAAAAAAATACATTGTAAATAATTACATACTTTTTCTAAACAATTATTTTTTTTACACTAATTGATTTGTCTCATTAGTCTGTATATAAAAGTATTACAGTAAGATTATCGAAAACTAAATATTTTATGAGATATTTTATTTTATATATCAAAATATGTCAGATGATATAAAATAACTCAACAAGTACTTAATAAAAAAATATTTTATAATAGTGTTTTGAAAAGCTCTCGAGATAAGCTACAAGAATATGTAATAAAAAATAGAGGTTTCAATTTAAAAAATTTAATGTGATCTTGATATGACCTTAACAATGTCATCCAAAGTCTAACTAATATTCCTGTCTCTTTTCCCCATTAGAACCAAATAACTTTTGTCTGAAAAGTTTCCTTCTAAAACTTACAAATTTTGAGATATTTGCCTGTTAAGATTAAAAAGACTCACTCTGTGTATATACGCGGTATTTAAATATATTTTCATTTTAAACAAAATTTCTCTGGCATCGGTACAGTGAATAACACAGTCAATGATTGACAAGATTTATGCCAAAACATTATATTTTGATAGATGAATGCTTGCAGAATACTTTTTGTGGTTTTTTTACAGTTTTTTCTAATGGCTTTGAAAAATATTCTTTTCTCAACGACAGCATTAAATTTCGAAAGCATTTCGAAATCAAATCGAAATAGATGAACAAATACGTGTATTTGTTCAAAGAACAACAAATTTCCATTGAAACATAAACAAAGAGTTTTAAAGAACATTAAAGACTTATTTAAAAAATGTCATAATAAACATTCTCTGTAAGCCACGACAGAGTTTCCACAAATAGTTTCATTCTACATTTCATTAATCATATTTACTGTATCGATACTGGAAAAGTGGATAGACTAAAATAATTTTATAAACAATATTTTATCTTTATATAAAATAAGTTTCTCTTTACTTAATTATTATATAGGTACATTTTCGCCATTTTTTATTAATTGTCCTATGTAATTTATATAAATTTGTTTCTTATGATATACTTATTTATTGCTGCATTTTTCGATAGATAAACGGTACAAAAACCAACAAGAGCTTCTGCATCGCCGTCAAGTGATGTTTGGTAATGGTACAGAGTTAACTGCACTGCGTGCGGTATCGGATACAATGATGACCGAATTCAACCCCAACTATGAATTCGCTGGCAATCTATATAGCTTTAAAGATTTACCGCAAATACCCCGCGATAACATTACTTTAGTAAAGTTAGTATGAACATATTTTAGCCAAGATTAATTGGCATCAATCAGATATATATATATATACAGGGTGTCCCATTTTAAAAGTTCCACCCTTATAACTTTTCAGAATCAACGTTTGAAGGAAAACGACTCCGATAAAAATTGTAGAGAACAAAGGAGGCTATATAACAGTGACCTTGGATTTAACATTAAAGGTCATTTTCAAGGTCATTTGAAGGTTAATTTTCGTTTTTTAAATGCAACCTCCTATTTTTCATTACATATTCTTGTAGATTATCTCGAGAGCTTTCCAAAACATTATAATAAAGTATGTTTTTATTAATTACTTTTTAAGTTATTTTATATTTTAATCTGACATATTTTGATATAAAAAATTAAATATCTAAAATATTTAGTTTTCGATAATCTTACCGTAATACTTCTATATACAGAATAATGAGACAAATCAATTAGTATAAAAAATAATTGTTTTTAAAAGAATTTTTTACAATGTATTTTTTTAAACAATTATTTGTTTTTTTGGCACTAATTGATTTGTCTCATTATTCTGTACATAAAAGTATTACGGTAAGATTATCGAAAACAATATTTTACGAAATATTTTATTTTTTATATCAAAATAAGTCAGATTAAATTATAAAATAACTCAAAAAATACTTAATGAAAAAATACTTTATTATAGTGCTTGGAAAGCTCTCGAGATAAGCTACAAGAATATGTAATGAAAAATAGGGGGTTCCATTCAAAAATCGGAAGTTGACCTTCAAATGACCTTGAAAATGACCTTTAATGTCAAATCCAAGGTCACTATTAGATAGCCCCCTTTGTTCCCTACAACTTTTATTGGAATTGTTTTCCTTCAAACATTGATCCTGAAAAGTTATGAGGGTGGAACTTTTAAAATGGGACACACTGTATATAGTATATATATACCAACTTTAGTAATTTTATAAGTTAAATTTGGTTCTCTTACAATGTTTGTCCTTAAAATTAAGTTTTCTCAGAATTTTTTTCGTCCAAATTTAAATAAGAAATAAGATAAAAACTATTTATTTTAATTATGGAATAAAATAAAAACGATTACATTTTTTTAAATGCAGACCTCTTGGTCAAGGCGCTTTTGGCGAAGTTTTCCAAGGCGTATATAAATATCGACGCGGCGAGGAACATCCTGTTGCTGTAAAGACGCTGCCATCCTTATCCACAACGCAAGCAGAAGCTGATTTCATGATGGAGGCATTGATAATGAGCAAATTTAATCATCCCAATATAGTACATTTTATTGGTGTTTCTTTTGATAAACATCCAAGATACATTGTTCTCGAGTTATTAGCCGGAGGAGATCTCAAGAATTTCCTACGCGAAGAAAGGCCTCGACCAGTAAGTATTAATAACATTATTATAACTTGAAAGAGGAAGAGAAAGAGAAAGAGAGAGAAACAATACCATATAGAGAGTATGCAAATTAAGATCAAGAAAAATATAATTGTAGATGTAATCCCTCACATAAATATTTTTATATTTTTTTTATCTAGATTCCTGATCATTATTAGAAATTATTAAATCATTTAATTATATATTATTAACAGTAGTACTATTTTTTTGCTTCCTTATAGAGGAAGCTTTGTTTTCGTGACAAATTTTTTTTTTATTTTTTTTATGCCAATGTGTTCAGAATGTTCTAAGATGTCGAAAAATCATATTCTTAAAAAATATCTGTATATATGTATGTATGTATGTATGTATGTACAATATGTATGTATATATGCATGTACAAATGTATGTACGCAATTTGTTGTGCAACCGCTAACTTCCGCAATTTTTGAGATATCTAGTTAAATTTTTTTACATGGATAGAATATTATTAAAAGATGATTGGTATTGAATTTGGTGAAAATCGGTGAAAGGGTTCATTATTTATAAAATTTTGAATTTTTTAAGAAATGTCTGTATATGTTGTAACTTTTGCAAATTTTGAAATATCGGGTTAAATTTTTTTACATAAATAGAGTATTAAATAGAGTATTAAAAGATGATGGGTATTGAATTTAATGAGGATCGATGATTGCTTCTTTATCTTTTTATTTCGCTCACAAAGCTTCCTCTATGAGGAAGCAAAAATTGAAAAATCTTCATGCTTAAAGGAGCTTAAACTTTGTGAGATAAAATGATGAGGAAGCAATGTGCAAGTTTCTAATTTGCATAATTCAGCTTGTATTAATGATATTATTGGTTGTTTACTTATATTGTTATTATATAAATTGAAATTAATTATTAAAACATATGGTAAATGTTTACATTAACTTACACTTCACGGATCGTTTTCATTTTTACATATATTATAGAGGGCACATTCCTAAGTAACACGCACTTTGAATTTTGTGGCGCTGTCTTCTCGTTTCAGAGATATACGATTTTGAAGTATCATAATTTTCGGATTTATTTCTATGATCTTTTCACTACTATATATCTTACTTACGTGTTTATATTTTGTTGTTTACATTTGCGTCACTGTCAGTATATTTTCGCTAAGAATTTCTTTTGTTTACGTGTTTTTATTTAAACGTTAATTTAATTATGATAAACGTATTGATGAATTTTTTAACATTATGCCAGATGTATATCCTCTTACAAATGATTTATAAAATAAATATCATTTAATAAGATATAAAAAATTGTATATTATACTTTTTCACAATTGCTACTCCACGCAAAGCGAGGTTCAACGCAAACCTATATGTCTAGTTTTTTGATAGTGGAGCCCCCCGCAGGGGGGGGGACGGAACATACCGTTTCCATCCATATATTTTTTAATGTGAAGTAAGATTTCACATGGGTTTACAACTTCCACTTTATATTTCCGCATTAAAAAGTAAATGCGTGGAGACAGTATGTTTTGCCCTTCCCCGCAGGGAGGGCTCCATTATTTAAAAACTAGCCACATAGGTTTGCGTTGAACTTCGCTTCGCATGGAAAATGGAGAAATTCAAGGAGCTTCGTTTCCGGAAATGTAAACAAACACTTTTTCCACGTCTGCTTTACACAAATATAACGTAAACAAACATTATTTTTACTTATTTTATAATAGAAAAAGCGTTAAAACAATGTGAAACTTTAAAATTGCATATCTCTGGAACCAGAAGAGAGCGCCAAAATTCAAAGTGCGTGTTAGTTAGGAATGTGCCCTTTATAATATATGTAAAAATGAAAACGATCCGTGAGGTGTAAGTTAATGTAAACATTTACCCTTAAAATACTTTTAGATAGAGTATATTTTAATTGAGAGTGAATTTTTGGAATATTGGATTGAGTAAAAAGTCATTGCGTATTTTTGCAACAGATGGCATTAGTTCAGTTTTGGCAGTACTAGAGTCATTCACACATATTTTTATCATATATCGTTTAACAGCTGACGGTTTAAGCTTCATTCTAAAAAAAAAATTGAGCGATTTGGTTGAGTTTTGAAGATTTTGCAACAAGTTGAAGATGGAAGACCAAACTGTGCATTTTCGCCATATTTTACTGTTTTACTTCCGTAAAGGGAAGAACGCGCGTCAAGCTTGTGAAAAATTGCGTAAAGTTTACGGTGACGATGCTCTACAAGAACGTCAGTGCCAAAACTGGTTCAAGAAATTCCGCGCTGGTGATTTTGATCTCAAAGATGCTCCTCGGTCAGGAAGGCCCACCGAGGTTGATGACGACAAAATAAAGGCATTGATCAAGTCAAACCCACGTTACACGACACAAGAGATTGCAGAAACATTGAAGATCAGTCAAAAAAGTGCTCACGTTCACCTAAAGAAGCTGGGATACGAAAGCAAGCTCGATATTTGGATTCCTCATGAACTCAAAGAAGTTCATTTGACGGCGCGTATAAACATCTGCGATATGCTCATGAAACGTGAAGAAAACGATCCTTTTTTAAAACGAATGATAACTGGTGATGAGAAGTGGATTGTTTACAACAATGTGGAACGCAAACGGTCTTGGTCCCGACGTGATGATTCGCCTCAAACGACTTCAAAAGCAGAACTTCATCAGAGGAAGGTTATGCTCTCAGTGTGGTGGGATTGGAAGGGTGTGGTGTTTTTTGAGCTCCTACCAAGGAACCGAACAATCAATTCGGATGTGTACTGTCAGCAATTGAACAGTTTGAACGAATCTGTCATCCAGAAACGTCCGGAGCTTGTCAATCGTAAAGGAGTTGTGTTCCATCACGACAACGCGAGACCACACACATCTTTGACGACCCGTCAAAAATTATTGGAGCTTGGATGGGATGTGTTGCCCCACCCAGCATACTCGCCTGACCTTGCGCCGTCAGACTTCCACTTGTTTCGCTCTCTTCAAAACTCCTTGCGTGGAATAACGTTAAATTCAGATGAGGCGGTAAATCAGCACCTTGTTCAGTTTTTCGCCAATAAAGACAAGTCCTTCTACGAACGGGGAATTATGAAGCTCACCGAAAGATGGCAAAAGGTCATCGAACAAAACGGAAAATATATCATTGATTGATCTTTGTTCTTTATATAAATAAATGACTTTGAAAAACATACAAAAAATACGCAATGACTTTTTACTCAACCCAATAGATAGACGTATATATATAGGATGTCCCAGACCACCTGTACATCCCTTTTAAGATGAAAATAAATAGCTTTTATCAAAAATCGCGAACATTTTTTTAATAAATCGGCTATGCTCTATCGAATGGTGATATTTTCAACTTTTGATTTTGACTGGAAATACGCCATCTAGACCGGAAGTTGAACTTTTGGAGGGGAACATAGTACTTTTTGTTACAGATTCGAATTGTACGTGAAAAAATAAGAAATTTTTATATCAAATGTTTTTTCTGGAAGTGCCTCTGTCAATCTTAAAATTAACCTTGAAAGTAAGTTCATAATTTCATCACAGTTACTTTCAAGGTTAATTTTAAGGTTGACACAGGCATTTTCAGGAAAAACGTTTGATATAAAAGTTTTTTATTTTTTCACGTAAAATTCGAATCTGTTATAAAAAGTATTGTATTCCCCTCAAAAAATACAACTTTCGGTCCGGATGTCGTATCAGATCGGAATCAAAAATTGAAAATATCACCATTTGATAGAGCATACCCGATTTACTTAAAAAATGTTTGCGATTTTTGATGAAAGCCATCTATTTCCATTTTAAAAGAAATGTGTGGTCTGAAAGACCCTGTATATATATACAATATATATGGGTGGTCTGGAAGATCATGTATATATATATATATATATATATATATATATATATATACATACACATGATTTTCCAGACCACCCGTGCACCCCTTTTAAAATGAAAATAAATGGCTTTCATCCATACACCCCTATATATATATATTCTTGATTTGCAGGATCGACCTACTTCGTTGACGATGCTGGATCTTATCATGTGTGGCTATGATATTGCGAACGGTTGTAAATATATGGAAGAAGCGCGTTTTATACACCGAGATATTGCCGCTAGGAATTGTTTATTGACTACCAAAGCATCAGGACGTACTGTTAAGATTGCGGACTTTGGTATGGCCAGAGACATTTATCGAAGTGATTATTATAGGAAAGGTGGCAAAGCAATGCTACCCATAAAGTGGATGCCACCTGAGAGCTTTTTAGATGGTATATTCACTACGAAAACTGATGTCTGGTGAGATTGTGTTTTGTCACAATTTTAATTTTTGTTCAATTTCAAACAATTTTCGATATAAAAAAGTGCTTTCCTATTTGTTATTTATATTATTCATATTTACTTAAAAAATGTTCGCAATTTTTGATAAAAACCATTTATTTTCATTTTAAAAGGGGTATACGGGTGGTCTGGGACACCCTGTATATATGTATATATACAGGGTATCCGGTAAAAAATAATTGTTTTTAAGAAAAAGTATGTAATTATTTACAATGTATTTTTTTAAACAATTATTTATCTCTTTTTATACTAATTGATTTGTCTCATTATTCTGTACATAAAAGTATTATAGTAAGATTATCGAAAATTAAATATTTTACGAGATATTATATTTTTGATATCAAAATATGTCAGATTATGATATAAAAAAACTCAAAAAGTACTTAATGCAAAAATATTTTATTATAGTGTTTTGGAAAGCTCTCGAGATAAGCTACAAGAATATGCAATAAAAAATGGGGGGTTTCAATTAAGAAAACAAAGTTAACCTTTAATTGACCCTCAAGGTTAAGTTCAAAATCAAGTTCAATGTCAAGTTTAAGTTCACCAAAATATGTGTCCCAACATGTTCTACAAATAATGGGCGTCTTCCCCTATCTCTAATTGTTTTCGAGAAAAACATGATGGATTTTTTATCGCGTTCACCCGATAAAATATATATACAGGGTGAACCGTGTGCCGCAGGCTTTAGAGACGCCACAACATGTATGTATATATATCAGGGTTGGGAAAGTTACTTTATAAAAGTAACTCGTTACCGTTACCGTTATTTTTTCTAAAAAGTAACTCGTTACCGTTACTCGTTACTAATTTTAAAAAGTAACTCGTTACCGTTATAGTTACTAAAAAGTAACGAGTCGTTACAATTTCCGTTACTTTTTTACAATACAAACTAATAAATTATTTTGCATAAGAAAAACTTTTAAAAAATTGTAAGCAAGATTTCATTCAAGGTTTATTACAAAATAAATGATTAAATTTTATCGAAATTCTTTATTAATTTTTAATAAAATTTGTTGCTCCATAGTATCATCATTTAAATGCCCTCTTTGTGGTATTAATACAGAGCCACCGATGCTAAACATTCTTTATACAGATGCACTGCTTGGTAGAGCTGTATTATATTTAATAAAAAGTTTTTAAAGTTTTGGATAGTCGTTTAACATTTCTATATTACAATTATTTGATTTTAAAAACCGTTGCAATTCTTCTTGATCAGATTCATTTTGCACCGTTTTTTGCTCAAAAATGAAAAAATCATCGTGATCGTCAGATTTTCCAGCTTTTGAAGAATTTTCAGTTGATCGGATTCCCAATAAATCCTCCAAGTAATTTTCAGCACGTTTTTTTTTTCTCCGGTTAACCAGTTTAACTTAAATTTTGGATGTAAACATGCTGCTATTATTAATTCTTTTGTTTCAAATATTGTAAGAAATCTAAAATCAAATATAGTAAATTAAGCGACATTGTTTGTTTTATTGAAATTAATACTTTTGAATCAATAGTTTAAAATAAAATAATATTTTTCAATTAAATCCTTATTTAAAATTAAATAACATATGTATTAATCAAATTAATAAGTTACCTTTTATTTAAACCTTGCTGAATAGCTTCAACTAATGAATGGCAATCTATAAGGTCAGATTTATTGAGATTTTCTAATTTTCGTTGCAAGGTACTTAGAACTGGTAGTAAATGAGAGCTCTGCTTTTCCGAAAAGATAAAGCTCTCATTGGATATCACGCGTCGCGTCATCGCACTGGTCTGCAAGAGCCATAAGTTGATCAATCACATTCAAGCATTTTTACAACATAATAAGAATGCTAATTGGTCGATTTGCTTACGGCTTTATGGTTAAGATAAAAATTTTATCACGCACAATAGCAAGAATAATATCTTAAATAAATCAAAAAATTTGAAAAAAGTAACGATAAAAGAAACTGTTAAATTCGTTACTCGTTACCGAAAAATGTAACGAAGTTACTTTTTCCGTTACAAATAAAATTTGTAACGCCATTACCGTTACAGTTACCGAAAAAAAGTAACTGTAACGGTAACGGCGTTACAAGTAACGCGTTACTTCCCAACCCTGATATATATATATATACATACATATATGTGTGGCGTCTCTAAAGCCTGCGGCACACGGTACGATTTTTCGTACTGATTTTGTTAATTGATTCGTTGCGTGCTGTTTAGCAAAGTATTGTACGTGTTCCAATAAGAGTGTTACTAGTTTTGGCTTCACACGTGCAGATTATCTTACATGTTGGGTTAATATCTTAATTATAAGATTTCTAGAGATTTCAACAACATTCTTCAAGATTCTAAAAATCCTCTAGATAATAGCCAATGATTGCTTATCTAGTCAAGATACGATTCAAGCACACAATATATTTATAATTGATTTCTATCTAGGGCCTTCGGTGTGCTCCTATGGGAGATTATGTCGTTTGGATATATGCCCTACACCGGATGTGCAAATCGCGAAGTTATGTCAATGGTGACGTCCGGTGGCCGTCTAGAAAAACCTGCAGGATGCCCAGATCCTATATATGGGATTATGACGCGATGCTGGCATCCACAGCCCGATGACAGGCCAAGTTTTTCTACTATCGCCGAAAGGATCGGTTATTGTTTGCAGGTGAGAATGCAATTAAAAATCTATAATGTTTTTTATAGATTTATTTTAAATAAACCTATTATTATTTAATTAAATTAACCTTTTATTATTTAATCAATAAATTGTATAAAACGTGATCTTTCATTTTACAAAGGATCCAGATGTCATAAATCATCCTACGCCTAATTTTGACGTATTGCCGATCTGCGATCGTGAAATAACAATCATGAGACCGGATCCGGAGGCAGAATGCATTAATGTACAGTCTGATGTAGGTATAATTGTAAAATATATCTTGTTTTACCTGACACACATGTAAAAAAAAGCTTTAAACTTGTCTAACAGCTGGATGGATATATGCAACCGAGAATCATCGATCCTCGATCCGTGGTACGTCGTGTAGGTCAAGCCGTACGTGGCACCGCTTATAGTTCCGAGAATGAAAAATTGAATAGAAATTGCAAATCACAAGCAATTTTTGCAAGACCGGGAGAATATCGACAAGGAATATACAATGCGTACGACTCTAGCATGGATACCTTCGAGCAAACTTACAGTGACAACAATCATGATGACGATCGTGATGATGAGATGATGGGAAATTGCAAGGTGCATATTTGAAAAATTTATAGTTGCTTTAATTGTATTTAATTATTTTCATTAGATATTTTTTAAATTATCATTTAATATAAGTTTTATTCATTATAAGCAGTTATTTCTTGTATTTAAATGAATAATAGTAATATATATTACGAGTTCAAATGTAAAGAGAGAGAGAAAGAGAGAACATGTCTGACAAATACAAAATTACGCTAGTTTTAGTGCGCCACGCGCGCGCTTTTTTTACGGACATTTTCCAATTTTTTTAACTTTTCTTTCCGTAACTTTAACTTTTTCTTTCACAAACTGTCAAACTGTCAAAATTCGCATGATTTGACAATCGCAAATAACATGAGTGAAGCAAGTTGCAGCGCACAAACGAGACAGCCAATCAGCATAACGGAAAAAAGACTTCAACGCTTCGATATATTCGAGTTCAAAATTTCACGCCTTTTTTATACTGCATTCATGGAGAGAACAACCTTTCTTTGCGCAGCTTTGGGTGAAATGGGGATTAGGTGAGAGACTTCAGCGCGCTACTTCAATGTCTTTTTGATTAAATCGCGATATATCTATTATATTTATTTTCTCTTTTTGCAATCTAAAAATTATTAATAAGATTTAATACCATTATAAATAAATAGGGTCCCCTCTGTTGGCTAGCCGGATCTGAAAGCTGCAAGACTAATTTTGGTAGCGTGGAGGGGGCAAAATGAACGGACGGTCGGGCGAGATCTGACTGAACCGGATGAAAAGCGAGGTCATACTCTCCGTGAATGCAGTATAGAAAGGGATATATATAGGGTGTAACAGAGCGCCCGTATCAGCAATTTTTTGAAGAAACAACGCATTTTTGTGAAAAATGTTTCATGCAAAAGTTGTAGAGCTCTAAGTGGCGCATTATATAATAATATTAGTATGATCTTGAATAGCACTGTCAGGGTCACATAAAAATCACTTTGAATTTTTTAAATGGAACCTCCTATTTTTCATTACATATTCTTGTAGCTTACCTCGAGAGCTTTCCAAAACACTATAATAAAGTATTTTTTCATTAAGTACTTTTTGAGTTATTTTATATTTTAATCTGACATATTTTGATATAAAAAACAAAATATTTCGTAAAATATTCAGTTTTCGATAATCTTACCGTAATACTTTTATGTACAGAATAATAAGACAAATCAATTAGTATAAAAAAATAATTGTTTTTAAGAAAATTATTTATAAGGTGTTTTTTTAGTGTTTTGGAAAGCTCTCGAGGTAAGCTACAAGAATATGTAATGAAAAATAGGGGGTTCCATTAAAAAAATTCAAAGTGATTTTTATATGACCTTGACGGGACTATTCAAGGTCATACTAATATTATTATATAATGCGCCACTTAGAGCTCTACAACTTTTGCATGAAACATTTTTCACGAAAATGCGTTGTTTCCTCAAAAAACTGCTGACACGGGTGCTCTGTTATATCCTGTATAGCCGATCTTTAATCGCGCCTTTGGTAGTGTGCATAAGCGCTCCGTCACTACGCGGCGCGTAGTACTAGGCGGACGGTTTACCGACGTGCATCCGGCTAAAAATTGACGCTGATTGGCCAAACTTTACTCAATAATAACTCCTTTATTAAGCATTATAGAAAAAAATGGTACAAGACTTTTCTGTTCAGTTTACTATGCTCTACCTGCTTACAAGCTTTGTCAAGGGTGCTTTGGGACACCCTGTATATATAGGATGGGCAAAAAATCCTGGACCCCTGAAATATTTCGGAAGGAGCAGAATATAGAAAAAAATGTAAAATACAAAAGTAATAGGGTTCAAAGTGGGACATTTGATGGTGACCTTGATCTTGACCTAGGGATCAAAGGACCACACACGATTCATATGAAAAAAACGTTTTCGGTCAATTTGCTTGAATTTGTGATATATTATAGTTCTTGTGTTCTTGATCAAAAATGTCAAGTTACAGAAACTTTCTATGTCCAGTTTCTAAATTATACGGGTATACAAGAAGTATCGGAATCTTTTAATATTTCGGAAACTACGCATTTTAAAACAAAATGTTCTATATAAAAATTGTAGGATTTTACGTGATGCATTACATAGCAATATTATTATGACCTTGAATAGCGTTGTCAAGATCATGTAAAGATCATCTTGACATTTTTTAACGGAAACCTCTATTTTTCCTTGCATATTCTTGTAGCTTATCTTGAGAGCTTTCCAAAACACTATAATAAAATATCTTTTTATTAAGTATTTTTTTAGTTATTTTATATCTTAATCTGACATATTTTGATATAAAAAATAAAATATCTTGTAAAATATTTAGTTTTTGATAATCTTAATATTTAATACTTTTATGTACAGAATAATGAGACGAATTATAAAGTATTGTATAAAGAAGTATAAAGAAAAGAATTGTTTTTAAGAAAAAGGATGTACTTATTTACAATGTATTTTTTTAACAATTATTTGTTTTTTACACCATTTAATTTGTCTCATTATTCTGTACATAAAAGTATTACGGTAAGATTATCGAAAACTAGATATTTTACGAGATATTTTATTTTTTATATCAAGATATATTAGAATAAGATATAAAATAACTTGAAAAATACTTAATGAAAAAATACTTTGTTATAGTGTTTTGAAAAACTCTCGAAATAAGCTACAAGAATATGCAACAAAAAATAGAAGTTCCTATTTAAAAATTCCAAGTTAACATAACCCCTAAATTTGACCCCAAGGTCAAGCTCAAGCTCAGCATCAAGTGCCCCACATTGAACCCTACTACTTTTGTATTTAACATTTTTTTCTATATCCTGTTTCTTCTGAGATATGTCAGGGATCCGGGACTTTTTCTCCACTGTGTATATATGTATAATAAAAAAGGTAACAAATATTTTATTACGTTTAAAAAATAATTGAAATTTATTGTTATACTTTATCTTTTCTTTCTTTTTTTAAGATTATATCGAAAAAGTCTTTTTCTTTCTGTCGATTTGTCTAAAATTTGTCATTTTCTTTTATTACAAACAAAACTGTTATTTGAATTAACATTATGACTAGGTTCTTTCTCATTTAACAATCTATATTATCATTATAATATAGCTATCATTGAATTGTCGCATGCCTTTATGGATTTATTAATCGTCTCGAATATATTGCCGACGTGTATATTTGCGCATGTCTGCTATATCGTTATGCTAATATTATAAAACAAACAATCCGCAGGATAAGTACAAGATCGCCCGATCGAATCAGCGAGATAATAAGATAATACATCGAACCAATAACATCGAAGATCGCGATAACGCAGATAACGGTAATAACCGTCCAGAGGAAGAAAATCATTTGACTGCCAATATCGATAGCGCGATAACGGATCGCAGAAATGGCAATGAGAGTACAACGACCACAGATACCAATTCCGACTCTTTGATAGTGCAATCCTCGGACACCCCGCTCGATACGACAACCACTAACTCGTCGCCCAATACGCGTACTTGCTCACCGAGTCGTATGACTGGTCTTACTGTCAACAATGTCAACGGTATAATGAAGAAGAATACCCTGAAGGCGACATTGAGTTTGGATCCAAGTGCCCTTTGCAGAGGCACGATCCCTTATGAGAAGATTACAACGCGGACGCAACGTTCGAGCACACCGGGCAGTATGGAGCTAAGGAAGGTAATTTGACCTCCACCCTATATTCGACGTCCTCCAGTTTCCATCTGATCATAGTCCCTGATCTCGAGAAATGCTTTTAAAACCCAGCACGCACAAAACATATACACACAAGTATAATCCAAAGGGAATGTTTCTTTGGAAATATGTAACAGTAAATAGCAAAAGACGTGTAATTAACATAATATAGTATTCTACAGGATGATTCAAAAAATTAGTGATAAACTTCAGGAGCGTATAAAGGGTCGGAATATAGCAATTTTCGAATAAAAATCCATATTCTCCGAAGTAATCTTGAGTCGGTACAAGCCTAATTTGACGCCTCTTGATTATTTTTTTCGGAGTCATATCAAAACCCTCGTTTACAAGATACCAGCCTCATCTGAACGACCCAGAAACACTTGTAGCCAGAATACTTGCAGCATCTGACGTGATTCGAGAGATGCCTAGAGGATTTGAGAGAGTGCGCAAAGTTTCATTCGACGATACAATACTTGTATTGAATGTGATCATCATTTGTAATATTGTACAGTATTATTGTACTCATGTAACTTTTGCTTTATTATTAAATATTTCGTAAAAATTAAGATTATTTCTCTTATTGGTATATTGTCCACAATGTAGTTCCTTGTATTCAAAAACTTGTACCAACTTAGGATTACTTCAAAAAATATGGGTTCTTATTCGACAGTTGCTACATTCCTTTATACGCTCCCGAAGTTTGTCAATAATCTTTTGAATCACTTTGTACATATTTTTGGCACTCGCATTTTCAGCAAATCTAAACTTCTTGATTGCAATTTACATTTTTCAAAGATTATATAAACATTTTTTAGTAAGATTCTTTTTTATTCTACGGAATACGTAGAAGAAAATTTTTAGTTTTTATATTATTACACTCCATAATGTAAATTTAGTCACGTAATGCAGTGTAAATTCAAACTCCTAAAAGAAATATTTATGGCGGCTATAGATTTTCGCATTACATTTTTGATATAATCATTCATTAATCTTCTCTCTTATCTATTTTACATCATCCTTGCTTTTGCAATGAAGGATTCCCTGGGTCACGAACTACCGAGGGAAGAGGAGTGCTCCTGCTGAGATTTATCCGAGGGGGGTTGACGAGGCTGCTCGAAGGCCGCGATCGCGGCCGTTCATCGGTTGCAAAATCAACTACAAAGATCGGCCACGACGACTGCGGTTACGATGGACACGCAGCTCGTAGAACTCTCCTCGCCTACGTGGATTCGCGACAATGAATATTCGCGTCGTTTCTATTCCGAGGAGACCCTCTTGTGAATAGAAACCACGAGGAGTTGACGCTTCATCAACTGAAGCTAGTTTACATAAGAAAGACGCTATTGTAAGTCGGCAGGAGAGATTGTTAAACGAATGTAATTAGATCAGACGTATGCATGTACAGACAAGAGGAACAAAAGAGATGTCAAATACGTATAAAATAGCGTATTTAAACCACTTAAGACGAGCTAACTCATCGTGAGCAAATAAAATTCTAATACCGTGATGACAAGGTGAGACGGGAATTTTTATGTATAAATTTATTGAAAAATTATTCATTAGGAAGACGTTTAATCGCGAATTAATCGGAGAATTCAATATGAAAAATGCGAATGTTATGTACATTATGTATGTGTGTACTTCGAAACCGCAGATAAAAATAAACAAACAGCCTTCGGATAAACAATATTTATTCGAGCATCAAACTTTAATCGAAATAATTTATAGAGTTTGCATGATCGGTTTTTAATTTGTGAGAAGAAAAGAGAATGTTTCTTTCTTACGATGTACATATACTCGATATTTAAAGGTCTAACAAACTAACTGAATAGTTTTGACAGTAAAGTATCTCTGGCTGCAAACAGGGGCTTGTATCATCTATCTGCCTACTTGGTAAGAATAGCAACGGGATCGATATGGATCCGAAAAATGTCATGTGACTCTGTTGAGTAAAGTGTAATAGATCGTAATATCGATGTAAAAATATCCGTAGGCTGATAGTCTATTTCGTGATTCATCTTTAACCAAAGAAGCAACGACATAAACAAGATCTTCGTCGGTACACTATCCCTATTATAAAGTCGACAACGTTATGAGTACATTTTGGAAAGAGGGGGATAAAAAGAGCAGGAGCCCTTTTTTATTTTTATTACTATGACGACGTACTTTACGTACGTATAGCGTATGAAAGTCAGTTACTATGTATCTACACGTGAAACGTAATAAAGACGTATTTATGAACTGTATTACTATATATTTTATCATGCTTTTCTCTCTCTCTCTCCCCTTCTCTTTAAAACAAATCCAAAATTATTACGATTAAAAATAACTTTTTGCAAAATTACATTAGCATCTATTTATCTAGCCATCTACGCACACATACGTACAGTTTAGATTGGTATTTAATACTTGTTCCTATTGTACAATTTAATTATTAATATCATTTTAATAACCAACAAGTGAAAACCTCTTGGATGTTACTCACGGGTTACTCTAGGGTCATGACCTTGATAACATATGTCAAGATCTTTGGGGGTGAATCCCCTAATATGCATATTTATCTATAATTTATACAGGGTATCTGATAATAATCGCCCTACCCGTAATATGCAGGTAGAGCGGGTTAAACTGAGCAGGAAAATCTTTTATCATTTTGCGATTTTCGTAATAATTATTGAGACTTTAATTAAAAAAGATCGACCAATTCACGCGAGTATAAGTGCGCAGCGAGAAGAGACAACCCAAAAGTAGGCGCGCAACAAAGTTTTGGGAGGAGCGCTCTACAAATGACAATAGTTACGTATAAGCAGTACTTAATAATGGATTCTCGCGATCCTAGCAACCACATATCAATATCAGGCCAATATCAACGCCCATATCAGGCCGTTCTTTCTCACCACACGGTAATACTTGCGCGAATTGGTCGATCTTCTTTAATTAATTTCTCAATAATTATCACGAAAATTGCAAAATGATACAGGAATTTTCCTTTCAGTTTGATCCAATCTACCTTCACATTTCGGGCGTGCCAAAAATTATCGGACTTCCTGTATAAAATACTCCTAAATGTAAATAGAGAAGAAAATATAATTTCATCGACAATATCTTTAATCAATGCAATCTGAAAAATATAAAATACAAATTTTATAGCTGTAACCAGTTTTCTAGATATAATTTGTTAATCATTCTACGATACACACATACTAACAAGGAAACCTACCCAAGTGTTACACTCCGATTTTTTTCAAATTTGGCACAAATGTAGAACTATCAAAAATATTTAACCCGTATTTTTTCATTTGTGTCCATAAGCGGTTTTACGAATAGTTAATATCTCTTCAATATTCAATCCTCTACCATTATAAGTACAACAAAAATGTATAAGAAACGAAATTTAATGCAAGATGTAAAAGCTTTTTGGTTCGCTAATTAGGAATGTAAAGTAAGATTTGCAAAATTATTTATTTAAGTAATAAAATGTTGAAACAAATCAGCAAAAAAGTTGAAAAAATACAGTATAGTGACCATATATTATAAGAGTTATTCGGGTAAGTGATTCTAAATATGGCATTAAATTTGTAAAGTGCATTGTTTTAAATTATTCAAACAATAAACGGTTTAAACAACAAGATTAGCAACAAGATTGAAAAAAAATGATAAGATATAAAAGATCTTTGAGTTGCTCATTACATATGTTATTAACACACGCACGCACGCACGCACACACGCACGCACGCACACACGCATGCACGCACGCACACACAGCATACACACATTTTTCTTCAATATTGCATCAATAATCTTGCATTAAATTTTGTTTCTTATGCATTTTTGTTGTACTTATAATAGTAGAGGGTTGAATATTGAAGAGGTATTAACTACCCGTAAAATTGCTTATGGACACAAATGAAAAAATACGGGTCAAATATTTTTGGTAGTTCTACATTTGTGCCAAATTTGAAAAAAATCGGAGTGTAACACTTGGGTAGGTTTCCTTGTAAGTTTCTAAAAAAATAAATAAATGAATAAATAAATAAAAAATGGATTTATACCAAAATATAATGCCCGAGAAATTTTCATTGTGATTTTCAGTCATTGTTATCGTTTAGTTATATATCTTGTTTACAAAAATATAATTTATACGCTATATTTCAGTTAACAACATATATGTTGTGTGATACAGTAGAGATACATCTCACGTTCCTCATTTTTCTCTCTTTCTTGCTTTTACTCTGATATTTTTGTTTAACTTATATTTTTAACTGATATTTTTGTTTAAAATATTACATAGCGTGGGCTCGGGAAGATTTCTACTTTTTTTGTAGAATTTAAAAAAAAAATCGAAGATGTTTAAATTTGAGAAAAAATAATTTTTATTTTTTTCTTTGAAAATTTCAAATAAATTTTGACTTTTTTAAAAAACTGATTTTATAAAATTAAAGAGTATTGAAAACCACTACCTGTTTTTTTTTTAAATCAGAGTAGTCTACTGGAACTTATCGGCATTTGAAGTTGGACGCGACGATGTTGGTCGCGGGTCAAAAGATTTGGGCAACGACTTTATTTTTGATAGGACTACAATTTGTTCAAATTTTAGCATAATCCTTGAAAATTTGGGTGGATCACTTCATAAATCATGCCCCATATATGTACAATACGAAACATAAATTATATTGTTGATATTATTATTAGCTATATCTTCTTATTTTTTACGTCTTTTATCATTTATTGTACGGTTACTGCGTATTTTCAAGAAAACTTTATCATGTATATCTCTAGCATCGTTGACATTGTCACATTTGGAAAATGTTGGAGTTTTCTCAATAATGGTCCCGGCGCGACGGCTATATATATATTCTCCTCCACACGCATATACGAAGCGTAGATAAGCGCAGTGTCGACAAGTATGCATACGCGTATACACAGCAAAGGAAAGAGGCTGCACAGTTAGACAATTCGATTTGCAGTGGTCGTTTAATACAACTCGCGTTTAGTTTCTTGCATATATTCCATCATAAAACGTCGCGTCTCCGATTATTCTTGATCAAGATTATTACCATTCACGATCCATGACAATGTCAAATTATACGTATTATTATGTAAAAACCATCATCGAGGACGGTCAACCACCGAAAACATACAAATTCGCGAAAGGGTAAGTTTTGTTGCGTGCAAGTGTCAAGCGTCAAGCTTTTGATCTCTACGTAATGTGTATATGTTTATACTTAATAGCGAAAAGAGACTGAGTTGTGTACAGGATATTTATAAGAATATTTACAAGCGTAACTATTTATCATATCCAAAATTTATTTCGTTTCTAAAAAATTTGCTTTCTCGTGAAAAAATTTAAGATTTAAAAAAGACCAAATATTATATTTTTAGGAATTGATTTCTCTGAAAAGAGTGAAGTTTTGTATAAATGTAAATTTCATACTTTTTCCATTTCATCTCTACTCAGGATTATAATTAAATTTAATATAACAAAGTAAATTGTGGGATAGGCAAAGAATAAAATTAAATAATTTTTTGCTTGCTAGATATCCCGTACAAGCGACGAAGGATGCATGGTCAACGTTAGGTCGCTATAATCTTTTATCGCGTTTATTACGAGGAGGACTCTCCGGCTCCGGTGATGTATATCATCCTGCCAATACTACTTTCAAGGTTCGTTAACGCACTGTCATCTTTGCTACATTGTTATTTGTTCATTCTTGGAATTTCTGCGACATATATTTGTCATATTTGCGGTAAAACTAAAATTTTATGCGTAATTTGTAGCTGATGGTCCAATAAATTTCGCATACTTGGATTTTATTTCGCAAAGTAGACGATTTACAATTGTGTTCAACTCATGTAGCCATATTAAGCTCACTCTCCCTTCTTCACATTACATTTGCTTTAAAGTAGAAACTAATAATTCTGATCTAATCGTAAGCATGGTTTTCCATTTTATTTTACGTAATAAACAACTAATTTTACTTTATCAAATTTATCCTCGAAAAAAAAAGAATTATCCATGTGCAATATATTTCTTACACACAGCGTCCAGAACGAATGTTAGTAGTCACTGTAATCTTAAGCGGGATATTAATGTAGTATTAATATTCCAATCCGCAATCCCAATTAATGTAGAGCACAATCTCCAGCCAAGATCGAGACCAAGACCGAGACCGAGATATAGCGTGGCGTAGAATCTGAAATGAGATATATCCAGAGATATATCTAGGTATAATAACTCAAAATACCTTTTTCTTTCGGCTCTTTTTATTTTCTAGCTCATTGAATGCGGTGGATGTTTCACGCTAGTCGGACGCGGTCGACGAAGCAACGCGACATGTGCGACGACTAACATAAAACTCATCGCATTCTCCCAATCGCGAGTCTTCCTTTCTGTGGGGAACATTTTCTCGGCATATCCCTGGCTTACCGCCAGATTTACTTTGAAACATAAGACAAACCCTCTTGTATATACAACCACATATATGATGCGCGTATCGTCGCGATATATTTTTAGGCCCGCACGGTTTTGCTCTAGCGCACCCATGCCTCTGCAACGTTTGCACAATTTTGTATCTCTTGAGATTTCTTTCATATCTTAATTCCCCCTCTAAAAGTTCGCTTTGTGAAACTTTGCTTGTAAAATTGGCAACCTACTTCTTTTATAAGAGAGAAAGAGAGAGAGAGAGAGAGAGAGAGAGCAGCATATTTCAAAATTAATAAATTTAATAATAATTCATTTATTCATTTGAATTTTGAAGTTGTAACAATTTTCTTTCCTTGAATATTTTTATCCAAAGTTTACATTTGAAATCTATATACTTAAAGCTCGTTTTATTAATTTAATTACTTAATTTAATACTATTTAATTTAATTACTCTTGTTAAATTTTTTGTTAAGACGTCATATCTTAAAGATCAGAAACAAACTGTATCGAAAACATTTTCTTAATGACTTTATAATGGAATAATATAATTAAATTTATATATATATATATATATATATATATATATATATATATATATATATATATACGTATATATAAGTTTACACACACATACACACACACAAATTTATAAATAAATAAATTTATAAATTATAAATTTATTATACACACACACAAATTTATAAATAAATAAATTTATAATTTATAAATTTATTTATTTATAAATTTGTGTGTGTGTATGTGTGTGTAAATACAGGATGTCCTAGACCGTACACCCCTTTTAAAATTAAAATAACTGGCTTTTATCAAAAATTGTAAACATTTTGTAAGTAAATAGGGTATGCTCTATCGAATGGTGACCTTGAACTTGACCTTGAGAGTCAATTGAAGGTCAACTTTGATCTTTTAGATAGAAATCCCCTTTTTTATTACATATTCTTGTAGCTTATCTCGAGAGCTTTTTAAAACACTATGATAAAGTAATTTTCATTAAGCACTTTTTGAGTTATTTTATATCTTAATCTGACATATTTTGATATAAAAAATAAAATATCTCGTAAAATATTTAGTTTTCGATAATCTTATCATGATACTTTTATATACAGAATAATGAGACAAATCAATTGTATTATACAATATATGAAAACATGTGTATTAGTTCCCATTTGGGATATTCCGCCTTGAGCTTTAAACTTTATGTTGCCATAAAATGTTTAAAAGTCATAAATTATCTTTTACACTTTAAAATTGAAGAAAGATATTAATATAATATAATATATACTACTAATAAAAAAAGAGTTTATTTATAATTATTCATATTATGAAGAATTTGTGGATGCGTATATGTGCGTGCATATTTTTTTATTTTTTTTTTTTTTAATTTACTTAGTCATTTTTCAATATAAGAATGTCAATGAAAAATGTATAAATAAAATTATAGCTAATTTGTACAATGCTCACATAACACAGGATACAACTTCCATTATTCTCGCAAAATGACTGATCAAAGAAAAAATTATCCTTCATTTATATATGTATATAAAAAAAAAGATTATTATTATATGACAGAGCGATGAAATACCGGTCTGTGCGGACTTTCTTTTTCGGCGATGTTGATGGGAATTCCTTATAAGGAAAAGCAGTTCATGGTAAGGGTAAGATGTTTGTAATCAGCGCCAATCTGCCAACCCGCCCACGCGCCGGCGCCGACGTGTCACGGATCGCGACGTCGATGTACAGGGGAAGGGGAAAGGATAGTTCCGAAACGGAAGAAATCTTTTACCGTATGTCAGCCAGCATAGTACGTATTACTTACTCGTTCGTGTTCGTTCCGGCTCGATTGCGTGCTCGATCATTCGGTGTTGCTTCACGCAAAACGCGCGACAACGTTTCTAAATCACAAGTGCGGTGCAAGAAAAGAGTTCGTATATGCAATATAACGATTAGCAAAACACGCTATACATATAAGAGATTATAGTTGATGTTGATATAGATAGGCTCGAGTACAATAACTCTGACATCATAGAATTTTCCACACGTGATAAAATTTTTATAATGAAAAACATTCGTGTATATCTTTTAATATATCTTATTTCTAGCTATTATATTTTATTTAATTGTTATCATTATTATTTGCTATTATGTAATGAATATCTTTGGGAAATGATGCGATATTGTGTATTTATCTTTGGACAAAAGCTACTCTGAAGTAATATCACTAATCGTTCAAAAATGATAATAGTTTTGTATAAATGATGATTATTATATCAAAGAATGATAAAAACGAGTTAATGGTAAAAATTAATTAAATTGTTGATTTTAAATGACGATAATTTCATTTATCATTACCACATTGACATGATTCTTAATATATATTTTATTGTCAAGTTGTCTCTCTCGCGCTATAATGATCGCATTCATCTAATTACAACCGATATCGCAGTAATTTTTAAATTGCTGAGTAAATTGAATCTAAACTAGATACATCGGATGGAACTTCAACTTTAATACGATATAATAACTGTGACACAATTGATACATTTTACACAAAGGTGTGTCTCTAGATCAATAAAGCGTTGGACACGATGACAGAATTTTAATAATACTAGAAAAGTGCGGCTTTTAGATTATTGGAAGAAAGAAGCAGATTGCATGAAATTAATATAGAAGAAAAAAGAGATATATGTATATATAATTCTTTTTTGTGTGTGTAAAACTGGCGTATCATTTCGTGGAAATTTATAAATAATTAAGAGTTCTGACTTTATTTTCAATAGTTCTAGAATTCTTGATAGTTTAAACAAATAATCCTGGCTATTAAGGGGGCATACCCGTTTGAAATCTCCAATAATGAGTACATTTTTTTACATTTTTTTTGCAGCGCAACGATTTAATAAAAATTTTTAATTTTTTTACAATATTCATATAATATTATTAACTACTTAAATAAAAATCTTCAGCTTAAGATTTTTTTTTTAAAGTTATGCAAATATTTGCAGATTTATGTTTTTATACACGGTGTGCATGAAAACTCGGGCTACGTTCGACGGATTGATTTTAAATTTTACATATGACTTTCTAATAAGATCCGGATCTGCCAACGAAGCCTTTTTAAAATCCGATTCTCCGTTTTTTTGTTATAAAAAAAAGGATTTTTTTTTTCCCCAAAAAACCGAAACTTTTTCAACACGCTGCCATTTTTTATTTTTTAAAATTTTGAAAAAACGCTTGGATAGCGGATAGCTATTACAATGTTTAATAAGAAAAAACTTAGATTTTTGATTTCAGATATGATCTACGAACGTTTCCATGCACACCGTGCAGCCATCTAAAATTTAGAGGAGTTTTGCAAATATTCCTATAACTCTCAAAAAAAAATTTTTTTTAGGCTAAAAATTTTTATTTAAGTAGTTAACAATATTGTATTAATATCATAAGAAAATTAAAAATTTTCATTAAGTCGTTACGTTGCAAAAAGATTTAGAAAATGTATTCATTTTTCGAGGTGTCAAACGGGTGTGCCCTCTTAAACCAAAATGCTAACTTCATACAGCGTCTCACTTTGTCTTACGTCATTTTTCTTATCAGTCAAAATCAAAAAGATTTATACTTTTGAGTTCTAAGAAGAATTCTGCTTTTTAAAAACAAAAAAAATATTAATTAAGATGAAATAAAAACAAGCGGATACCTATATTCCTATAGATCTATATTTAGAGATGAGATGCCGCTTGATTTTGAGACTTGAAGAGTTCTGCTTATTCTAAAACAGTTGTATAGTTCTGGGCATGCACGTTACCTTCCCAAAGAGATCTAATAATTAAGACAATTAAACATTTTTTAAAACGATTATTTTGCTCCAAAAACGTATATTTTCGAGTATAGAAGTGAGACACCAGTCGATTATCGAAAATTTTGCTTATTCTAAAACAGTTCTCGTATAGTTTTAGGCATGCATATTGGTTTTCCAAAGAGTTCTAATGATAAAAACAATTAAGAAATTTTTTTAAACAATTATATATTAATAAAATCCCACAAATGTAAAAAAGTACCCCAAGTACATAAAAAGTATTCCTTGTATGCAACAAAAAGTTTAAAAATATATTTACTTCTAAAAAAAAACTTAAAAACAATTTTCTTTAAAAAATAAAATCTAAATATGAAGTCAATAATTAACTAGCGAAGTACGTAGAAATAATTTGATTTGTAATTTGAAATAGTATTTGTCATAAAATCAATCTTGCATTTATAGAATAGAAATATAGTCTTCGGAGAAAATTAAAATGCATTTTATTTTTAATAAAAAATTGCACTATTATGTTCCTCCCCTCCAAATAAATATTTTATATAATATATAAAATAGCACTATTATATTATAGATTTTATTACAAATAGTAAATTATAAAACTACTTAACCCTTATTGCAATAACATCGATTACATCGATTACCAATTTCGAATTTAAAAATGCCCCGTGCTAAACTGATCGACTTGTTTTGAAATTAGTCTTAAGCTTTACCAGATAGGCCTGAAACGAAAAGGAATAAGATTAAAATGACATACAACTACTTGGCGTCCACGATCTAAAATAAAAAATTGCAAAAGATTATCAGAAATCATTATCAATATATTAATAAAAATATATGACTTATAATGCGACCTGGGCACGCCAAGTTTCTGTATGTCACTTTAATTTTAATCCCTTTCGTTCCGGGCCTATCTGGTAAAGCTTATGATTAATTTCAAAACAAGTCGATCAGTTTGGCACGGAGCATTTTTAAATTCAAAATTGGTGATTGATGTGATCGACGTTATTACAATAAGGATTAAGTAGATTTATGATTTACTATTTGTAATAAAATCCGCAATATAATAGTATTATTTTATATATTATTTAAAATATTTTTTTTTTTTGGGAGGGGAGACATAATAATGTAATTTTTTAATAAAAATAAAATGCATTTTAATTTTCTCGAGAGAATCTAAATTTCGATAAATACAAGATTGATTTTATAACAAATATTATTTCAAATTACAAATCCTCACAAACTGAACTGCTTCTATTGTATGTATTTGGTAGTTAACTATTGACTTCATATTTAGTTTTTGTTTTTTATTTTTTAGGGAAAATTTTTTTTATAAGTAATAACGGGCAATAAAAGCCAGCGCGATGTAGAAAGCGCAAAATATAATATTAATAATAACTAACGAACGCGAACGTTTCGGTCCTTCTTTTAGATCTTCATCAGCGCATTAATACAAGGTTAAAAATAGATCGGAGTAATAATCGGAGTCATGCAATCTCGAGAAGTAAAACGTCGGTATGGAGAAGTCATCGCAGTTCGGTTAAAACGTAATCAAAAGTTTGTCATTGTCCATAAGGTGCGCTTCTTTGAGGTTGATGGATTAGAAACGAGAATCAACGAACATCGTAATCATATATGGAGAAATATGTACTTCTAACCATTCAGTTATTACGGATCATAAATTGAATCTTAATGACGATTTTAATTGAAATGACATCGAGATCTTAGACAATGAACCTCACCTAAGCAAACGCCTAATTTCGGAAATGCTTTTCATAAAAAGGCAAAAAAATAGTTTGAATCTACAGACGGATACGGAATGCTTATATCATACTTACATCAACGTTATTGAAAAACTTCCAAAAGTTTGATTATCTTACCGAATTTATTCGTAAATGGTTCCTCTGATATACCTCTTCTAGGTAAATATTTTGAAGTCAGTCTATGAACTGTCTGCCATATGTTTGCGTGTTTATTAGTTTGAAACGGAGTGCGTGTTGATTACTGTTTAATTTACTTTTATGTTTAATTTATTATCCGTGTTGTTTGCTGTATATTTAATTTAATTATTAATTAGTAATTAATAATTAATCATTAGTTCTTTAATTTTTGACCGTTGCCGATATTTATAACAAGCAAATCTTTCCACCTCTCTTTGTTGTAAGTTCTCTGCATTATATCGCTATGAATTATCATTTCCGTCGAGCGTGCGTTTCCTTGTAATTTTGATGTTTTAGGCAAAGAAATGCTTGCGATCATTACAATAAAAAACAGCATATTGACAAATAGTCATGGACTATTGGGTTTATATTTCTGGTGATCCATCAACCTTGGAGAAGCGCACCTTATGGACAATGACTTTTGATTATATTTTAAACTGCGGAGTGCAATGATTTCTTCATACCGACGTGTTACTTTTCGATATTGTATGACTCCGATTATTACTCCGATATATTTTTAACCTAATTTATGTTAATGCGCTCATGAAGGTTTAAGAAAGGGACCGAAACGTTCGCGTTCATTAGTTTATTATTAACATTCTATTCCTTTGTGCTTTCTACACCGCGCTGACTCTTATTGACTGTTTTATTCCTTATATTTATTATATTTATCAAAGCTTCATGTAAATTTTGTTTGATTTTTTTATAAGTTATTTTTTAGAGGTAAATATATTTTTAAACTTTTTGTTGCGTACAAAGAATATTTTTTATGTACTTGGTGTACTTTTTTTATCTTTGTGTGGTTTTCTTTAATGGGATATGATTGTTATTTGTAAAAATTAAAAAATTCAAATTTTGTTTGCAAAATATAAAGTATACACTATATACATGGACGTGATTTTTTTTTAAAGTTTTTTATTTAATAGAAAGGAAATTATTTTTTAGAAGAAATGATGTAAATAGTACATATAAATAAATAGTAAATAGAAATTATGTAAATATACACTTTACAACAAAATTAGGGGATTACTTAAAATCAGTGTTGAAAAGAATCAAATTCAAATTCACGTATCTTTGCGAAAAATGATCGTAGAGCAATATTTAAAAAAGCATTTTAAAGTTTGAACTCTCAACTTTTCAATGATCTACCGGAGATTTCCCTACAAATATTTTACTACAAATGACGTAACTTTAAAGCGAACATTGCAAAATTGTAGAAAAAACTTCAACTTTGATAGCGTACACGGGGAGAACAAAATTTTTTCTACTTTATTAAATGTATTTTAAAATTAAACATTTCCTTCTTAAAATGCATTTTTAATCATTGCGCTACAATTTTTTTTATTGAGTTATAATTTGATAAGTGCATTTTCAGTGGTATTTCTGTATTATAAAAAGCTGTATTATATATTGGTACACTCAAGATATTCAAAAGAGGTTACACGGTCGGACTTACACCTCATGTGTGAGTGTGAATGCATGCGTGTGTGCATGCGTGCGTGCGTGTGCGTGTATACGCACGTCTTAAAATCGTGTGTTAGCACCTCTATGAAATAACATTACTGTTTTCATTTGTCATTATAAGTCCAGATCTAAATCCAATTGAGCACATTTGGGACCTTCTTGGCCATCGACTAAAAGATTTTCTTAATCCATCCTAAAATTTACAGGAATTGGACAAAACTCTTCAACAAATCTGGCGTGAAATTCCGCAAGAGCTAATCCAAAAATTTATCAACATGCGGGAACATTATGAAGAAATAATTGGTCATAGAGAAGTTAACACACGATTTTAAGACGTGCATATACGCACATGCACGCATGTAAACACACACACACACACACACACACACACACACACACACACACACACACACACACACACACACACATTCACATATGAGATGTAAGTATGATCGTGTAATCTCCTCGTGGGTATGCCTTAGGTGTACCAATGCTAATACCGGCGACGGAATACAACTTTTTACAGAAAAAGCAATGAAAATGCATTATCCATTTCAAATCATCATAATTCAGTAAAAAAAATCGTAGCATAATGATTAAAAATGCATTTTAAAGAGAAAATGTTTAATTTTAAGATATAATTAATAAAATTGATAGAAAAAATTTTGTTTTCCCCGTGTACGCCATCAAAGTTGAAATTTTTTCTACAATTTTGCAATGCTTGCTTCAAAGTATACTCCGTTCAGAGAGAAAATGACCTTGATCTGCGCATGGGCAGGCAAAGTGGAGAGAATATAGCGACGTACTCAATACCATATACGTAGATACGGCTTCCGTGGCTGCAGACCTGCGCGAAACAGACGAGTTTTCGTCGGACCCAAAGTCATTCATTCTCTCTTTGGACGGAGTATAGTCGATGTCATATTGAGCAAAATTAGATTATATTAGCGAAACAGAGCGAATGCTTTACACACAATACTTGAATGAATCTATGTATCTAATTAACATATTTGTAATAAATATATTATTAGAAAATGATTATAGAAACATTGAAGGAATATTTGGAGGCTTTGGCTGACCAAAAGTTAAACTTATTTTTTTGTAAAACCATCATGTCAAAAAAAGTTAAATAGACTAAGTCTTGTCCTTAAAATATTTAATCCAAAAAAATAAATAATCTTTATTATATAATTTATAAATAAAATTATTACTTTATTTTTCTTCTTTGGTTAATGCTTAATATTTCTATTTCAGATTCTAACTTTAACGCTTTCATTTCAATTATATATGTAATATTTTTGATAAAATTCCCATAAGATTTGTTTTGCTATATTAACATAAATATGCAACTCATTGCTTAGCTATTTGTAAATAACCTAAAAATATTAATTATGCATTAATTACATTTATATATAAAACATAAATAAACATTCACACATTTTCAGAACTAAAAGTTGCGAGTAATTCCAGAGCCAGATCCGCAAAATGTTTGTGGACACTATGGAAGTACTTGATATGATTTTATCCATTCATTATTCTTTTCGAAGAAAATTAATAAAAATGTGTATTCAATGTTGTTGCTTTTATAATATTTTTGATAGAATTTTCATAAAATTTATTTTGCTACATTAACATAAACTCATTTTTCAAAAGATTTATTTTATTACGTTAATATAAACTCGTTGCGTAGCCATTTATAAGTTAACCTAAAAATCATAATTATGCATTAATTACATTTATATATAAAATATAAATAAACGTTATATACATGAATGCACATTCACGAGTATAATTACAAGCTTATAGTTATCGTAAACATGGCCAGCCAAAATCTTCCCAGCAAACACAGAATATAACTACTATATAACATGGGAATAATATGTAATGTAACAGTTGTTATGCCTAATTTATATTGGGATTATATAACTGTCTCTTATTTATGCAATATAACACTAGAATATAACTATTATGTAACATGGGAGTAATATGTAATGTAACAGCCCAAGTAACAGAGTAACGTTAAAAGATGACATAATGACATCTATTTTTGGTCTATAATGTCGGCGACTAATAATTGACGTTTAAAAGATCTCATTTTTTAGATTAGCCAAAGACGTAATTTTGAAGACATCCTATGATAGTCCAAATAAAGTCTTTTTGTAACTAATATTGGGATTATAGTTCATTTGCTTACCGCTATGCGCGCTATTCGCTATTTATACCCGTATTAAAATTTTTGTCATAAGCGTATATAATGTCTGCAAATGCGGCTAATAACATTGTAATTATTTTTATCAATTCAATCTCTGATACGATTTCTGTACCAGGAAATTCAGATATTGAACTGATTTTTGGAAAATTGAACAGATAATAGCCGATTTTAATTTATTCGGACAATTTCTTAAAATTATAAAACTAGACAAATTAATCAAGCATGATAAGTTTTTGAATTATGTGTTATATGACAATGACTTTTACATTACAATTATGTTATATATACGTATAAATAAATTGATTTATTTATTAAGCGTGTGTGAAATAAAAAACAATTTTTAGAGAGGAGATGATAAAGATATAAAAAAACTGAAAAAAATTTGAAAGATTACAGATACTTTAAAGTTTGTATATTTATTTTTGATATGTAATTATATATATAATATAAAAAATTGGATACATAAATCGTATTTATCGTATATGGTTAATTTCCCTATTTTTGCAATTTTAAACAAGTTATATAGGAATTTTGCCCTTTTCTTTAAGAGGGAAATTCTTTAAGGGTTGCAGCGCAAAAATTAAAATTATTTTGATATGATAGTACATAAATCGAAGATTTATCGTGTATTGTTAATTAAATACATAAGTGAAGAAGATTGCCGTCCCTCCCCTTGCATCTCTATTCCCCTCAAAAAACTGATCAAATCCTGTTGCGACAGTGTTAGTAACAGGAGAAAGATTGGTAGTCAAAATTTGTAACAGAAAATTATTGCTTTATTTAAGATTGCTTCTTCTCGCTTTCTTGTCTTCACTCTACAGAAGTTCTTCTTAGACTAAAAAGACTGAGATGCGCAGTCTCTGTGGACGGCGCTCTTGGTAACCAACTTAAACTAAGATAAGGCAGATTCTTTCAAGTGCGACCTACTTTATCTATGAACTGTTAGAGTTTACCAACAAGTGCGTCTAACTGTTCTGACAAATCCAATTTAATTTTTATCTAAAGGATAGCAATTGGTTTGGGTTAGGTTAGAATTTTTCAGAATGGGGGTGCAGAGGGAAGGGCTCCGCCCCTCCCCCGCCTATGCATTCATTTTGCAATGACTTTACAGACAATAATTTAACTAATAATTATCAGATGCGTAGATATGTATGTGTGTATATCTGCCCAGTCAGTCAGGTCTGTTCTAACAGATATTGCCAAGTGCTTGCTACAAATTATTGTCAGCAAAAAGGCTACAAATTTGGTACAAGAGTTGTTATTACCGATTAAGCTGGCAGATTGCCGGCAAGAATCAAGCAAAGCTTGCTAACATAACTACACAACAAATTGGAGGCAGAAACTGAGCAAAGCTTGCTGATATGACTGACATCAGATTGTCGGCAAAAACTGAGCAGGATCTAGAGTACGCAATCTGGTGGCAAATTGGCAGCAAAAACCGAACAAAATCTGCAGCTTATTACAAAGTGTTATAAAATAGTTCAGTCGCTTATCGCTATGCGGCGCGTTATTCATTATCTATACCCGTATTCAAATTCTTGTCATGAATGTATATAAAGCCTACAAAATGCTAATCATATTATAATATATATATTTCTATCAGTTCAATTTTTGACACAATTCTTATACAGGAAATTCAGATATTGAATTGATTTTTTGCAAATCGAACAGATAATTGTTTGATTTTCACTTATTCAAACAATTTCTGTCCAAAAAGATCTTTAATTTTATAAATTAAGTTATTTGAATTTACCTATATGTTTTAACATATTAATATATGATTTTATATAATGTCTAATTATCTAATGGTCATTTTATGACCAAAACTTATCATCATTTTGTTACTTAGGGTTAAGGCTTTAAATCTATTTAAATATATACTTTTATATGAATGGCCAAAAGCTGCAGAATTTGTTCGGTTTTTGCTGACAATCTGCTATCAGATTGTCTTGCGCAGATCTTGCTCGATTTTTGCCATCAATTTGACGTCAAATCATGTCAAGCTTTGCTCGGTTTTTGCCGTCAATTTGCTGTCAGGTTATGTCAACAAGCTTTGTCACCAAAACACAAGCTTAATGCGGACACAGGTGGCACTGGATTTGTTACCAAGTTTTGAGCGAATTTGATGCCAATTTGGCAACAATTTGTTATCAAATTGCTTACTGGGCGTGTACCTATATATGTATATACAAATGAAATTATGTGTGTAATCCACATAGAACCGTATAATTATAAATCATACTATCATAACCAAACAATTATATTGTTTTTTTTTCATATATATTTATCATACTTGGTTATAACCAATAAAACACACATCCGTGATAATTATTAATATTAACCCAGAGAGCACGAAAAGGTCAAAAGTCATCTTAATGTCTAAAGGATAATGAGATATCTTTAAGTCATCTTTTAGACGTCTTTTAGGGACATGTACTACCTGGGAAATTATTGTAGTCTGTACTGTGTATTCATTACCTCTATTAAACTAGCAGGACCAAATCAGCAAAATCAAACTGGATCTATTAGATTATTTAGTACCCATTTTGTATTAATTTGTACTACTAATAACAAATTTGTATCTTGTGCCATTTCCAAAAAAGCCGTAGCGCTGCTATCTTTAAATTAAACTAACAGGATCAAATTAAAACAAAACGAAAAGATAAAAATAAGACCAAAAATAGAAAGGGCTGAATTTATACTAATTTGTACTACCCAATTAAACTTAATATATTTATCTTTTCTGCTTAAATCCCCAATTGAAGTCGGCCTTATTAAGTTTAAGAGCAAAGTATTCTTTCCTATCAGCAGAATTAATCACTATGTACACTCGATGCGGCATAATATGTACCATCAAAATATAAAGTTTCAGATTTTGTACTCCCGCCGAAACTACCCTGATCCCTATCAGTCTCAAAAGTAAAGTATCTTTCAAAAACTGAAAACTTTACATTTTGACGGTACAAATTATGCTGCGTCAAGTGTACAAGTAGCAATTGGTTTTGCTCGTGGCGAAAGGTACTTTACTCTTGAGACTGATAGGGTTCAGGAGTTAGGTTGTCGAAGGAACGGCTATGTACAGAATAATGAGACAAATCAATTAGTATAAAAAAAAATTGTTTTTAAGAAAATTATTTACAATGTATTTTTTTAAACAAGTATTTATTTTTTTTGGCACTAATTAATTTGTCTTATTATTCTGTACGTAGAAGTAGATAGAAGTAGTACATAGAAGTATTACAGTAAAATGATCGAAAACTGAATATTTTACGAAATATTTTATTTTTTATATCAAAATATGTCAGATTAAAATATAAAATAACTTAAAAAGTACTTAATGAAAAAATACTTTATTATAGTGTTTTGGAAAGATCTCGATGTCAGCTACAAGAATACTAAATAAAAAATGGGGATTTCCATTTAAAATTTTAAAGTTGACCTTCACATGACCTTCAAATGATTTTCCAAGGTCAAACCAATGGTACCATCTTATGGCCCCCTCGAAACCAAACAACTTTTGTCTGAAACATTTTTCTCTTCCGGGCTTGGTTTTTGAGATATTTGCCTGAAGAGATTAAAATGGGACATTCTGTATATAAGTAGGATATACACAAGAATCCAAAGCATATAGATTTTTCTGAGTGTAAAATTTATGTGGGTGGATTTTGTCTCATTAAGGTTGATACGCCAATGTTTAGTCCAACTCACTTTGTTCATTGCATTTTGTAGCTTTTTTGTAGCATTGTCAATATTTACATCAACTGCAAGTATTGCAGTGTCATCCGCGAATGTGGCCATTGTCGTATCTCCGTCCCGTGGTATATCTCTGGTGTACAGCAAATATAGAACAGGACCAAGGACACTTCTCTGTAGTACACTCGCCGATATTTCCTTTAATTCGGAAAACTCTTTACCGTGACGGACTCGGAAGTTCCTTTCTGTTATGTATGATTTGATTAATCTAAAATACTTTGTTGGTAAATCTCTACATAATTTGTATTCTAAATCTTTTTGCCATACTTTATCAAATGCTTGTGCAACATCGAGAAAGACTGCTGTACATATTTCTTTTTCTTTAAGAGTTTTTTCTATTATATTGGTAATGCGATGCACTTGCTCTATTGAATGCTTATTTCTGGGACCAAATTGATGTGTTGGAATTAGTTCCCCGTCTTGAATAATTGGCATGAGTCTTTTTAAAAACAACCTCTCAAATACTTTTGACATGATTGGTAACAATGATATCGGCCTATAAGATGCTATTTCTGTGGGTGGCTTTCCTGGTTTTGGGATGATAATTACTTCAATAATCTTCCAATGTTTAGGTACATATTTCAGTTTAAAGCATTTATTATATATTGTAGCTTGAGTAATGTTAGATCTGGAAGTTTTTTCATAATCCTGCCATTTATAAGATCGTACCCCGATACTTTCTTCACATTAAGATTATGTTTGATTATGCTCCTAAGTTCTTTTAGGATAACAAGCGGAACTTCTTCTTCGTCATTTCTTTTAGTAAAGATAATATTCTCAGTAATTACCGCTTGCGGGAAAGGCTTGAAAACATTTCCCAAATGATTCGCAAAGTTTAGCTTTTTGTTTGAATTCTTTGGCCCATTTATCATTCTCCATTTTCAGTAGTAGATTTTGTATTATTAGTCTTTTTATTCTTTTTCCTGCTTTCCAAAATACTCAGTAGATTTATCAGCTGTTAGATTGTTGAGGAATCTATTTATTGATTCATTTTTAATTTCCCATAGATTTCTTTCTTTAATTGATTATTCAATTAGTTGAGTTTTGACTTGTTATCAGGGTATCTGGATTGTTGCCATTTTCTACGTGCTCTTTTCTTGGCTAGCATTAGTTCTTTTGTTTCTACTGGATAGCTTATTTCGCATTACGCTTATTTAGCTATTTCCTTTTCTGGTGATGTGCTTTCTTCCGCTGCCTGCTGTATATCTGTAATGTATTGTTCAACTTCCTTGTCGATTTGTTTCTTTGTCTCAAGTGGAGCTTTTAAGTTAATATATTTTAGAAGTTTTCCTCGAAATTTGTCCCGATTAGTTCTTTTGTTGGTAAGTCTTGGTAGTTCTTTTTTTTGTATCACTGTTTGACTTAGCGTTAGAGTGTGATCAGATGATAAATTCTTATTACTTTCTGTTTGGATGAATTTGGATGTTACAACTTGGCAGCAAAGAAGTTAATCAAGTCAGGTACTTTTTTGAGTCAGTTGGCCAATAAGTAGGCTGCCCGGAGGAAAGGAATACGCATTTACATTTTTGTCCTGCCTAGAGCAATTCCCTTCCTTTTGGTGTTACCAGTCTCGATCCCCAATGAGTGTGCTTCGCATTGAAGTCACCCCCGATGATAAAGTTGCTTCCCAAGGTTTTGAACAGGTTAGTGTAATCTTCTTTTGTTGGCGTATATTTTGGAGAACAATAGATTGCCGAGATTTTAAATTCTTTATTTTTTACCTGGATACCAATTGTTGTTACCTGAAACATTGTACCTTCAATTTTGGGCTCCTCATGATGTAGGATATTATTTCTTATTAATACTGCCAATCCTCTCTTTGCTTTTCCGGCCGGAGAGAGCCGGAATGTGTAAAGTGATAGCAAGAGAAGTCACGAATTTTAATATGGTATATGATTGCTTCGTAAAAGGTATTTCCGAAACAAGACAGATATCTAGTTTCTCATGATTTAAGGCTCTTGAATAGTCGCCGCGGCCATATTGGAATGATGACGTTAGAACCGAGAAATGACACGCTGAGAATTCTTGCGTGCCATTTTTAAATAAAAAGATATTTTAAAGAAACCAGACTATATACAGATCGCTTTAGTATACTTGTAAAATTGTCCGAAAACTAAGCTTTTCCTTTGACAATTAATAAATAACCGTAAAATGAGTTTAAAAGTAAACCTAGTCATACGGGAAAACATGTAGTTTGACAGCTGTCAAAAGAAGTGGAAAATGTTCTTTTTACATAATACTTTTCTTGCTAAGCTTTTAGTTTTCGGACAATTTTATAAGTTTCATAAATACGTTACACATCACAGCATTAGCATAAAGCGAATAATTACGAAATGACACGCAAGAATAATTCGGGCTATCAAAAAGTCACTTTTCACGCTTCATAGTTCATCGATTTGCAACGTGAAGCGCTGTATAAAAATTCTGACATATAGGTAACATGTTGGTAACTTGTAGCTAACATGTAACATACATATATATAGTGTATATCTTTTATATAGCGTAGTACTTTATTAAAAGAATACTTGAGCAAAGGAAGGGCGCAATGCTCAGCCATTTCCAAAGAAACTTGATTTAAATAATATGGCTTTTCTTATATACAGCTGTAAGGTCCTGATTTAGGAATTTTTTAAGGAGGGCTAAATAACCGAAAGAGTCAAATAAATACTAATTGACCGTTATATTTGAGAATCAAAAGGATTCGTATAAATGGCCACGTGGCCGGCGCTCCGATATCAGGTCGGAGCCCTTTCCGCTTATTCGTTTCTGACTACGATCTCAGTACGCTCGCTTTAAATCTCAACTGTTAATATCTACCGTAACAAAGAAAGAATGGCCTATAAGCCAAGAACTAAAGATTAGTCGCCTTTGTTCCTGTTTTCTCTAGCACGCTCGCCTTCACAATTCTCACTGTCTTCTTACTGTCTTTCCACTATATTCTGCCCTTCTTCTCTTCGCTCGCTCTCTTATATTTCTCCTTTCTATATTCCCCTCTTAGGGGATTTCGCCTTATCGATAATAAAGGAAATTAGAGTTATCACTATACCCCTAACTCGTATGGCCCCTAGATGGTAGGCCTTGCCTCAGGATCTTACACAGCTCCATTAGATCGATTATCGAGAAGGCGATGTAGCTCGGACATTAAAGCGGGTGACTATCACGCATCAGATCCGGGTTCAATTTTTGTTCCTGACACTTTTTTCCTCATTTTTTTATACAATCTAGCAACAAATATTTATTCATGTAAAATAAAGTTAATTTAACCAACAATTTTTTTTACATTTGCACTTTTAAAAAACAATTTTCTTTTAATTTACTCACGAAACTGGGCATAATTTTAATTCAACTTACAATCTTATTATTTTATACATTCTATCCGATATAAAATGAAACAAATAAAACGCTACTATTTGAACATAATTTAATACAAAATTACAACAAGTAATTATGACAAGTATCTTCCAAATTTCAAATAGTTGTAACCGATCTGTAGAAAGTGTTGATGATAGTGATAACAAGGATGAATAAAAGTTTTGACACATTTGTTTGTAATTTTGTATTAAATTATAACTATGTTCAAATAGTGGCGTTTTATTTGCTTCATTTTATATCGAGTAAAATGCATAAAATAATTAAAAGAAATTAAAAGAAAGTTGCCTTCCGAAAATGCAAATTAAAAAAAATTGTTATCTAAATTAATTTTATTTTACATGAATAAATATTCGTTACTAGATTGTATGAAAAAAGAGTGGCAGGGACAAGAATTGAAACCGGGTTAGATGCGTGATAGCCACGCGCTTAATGCCCGAACTATATCATCTTTTCACTAATTGATATAACGGAGTCAGATATAAGGAAAGCCATATTGTTTAAATCATTTTCTTGGAAATGGCTAACGCTCTATCCCTTTGCTCAAATATTCTTCTAATAGAGTACTACATTATGAAAGCCTTTTTCAATTCGGTGAGCCCAAAGTCGCGTCCTCCCCTGTTAGTCGCAGGAACGTGCGCATCATTAATATAATAGCACAATACTCTAGTAGTAAAGGTTCTTATTAAAATTTTCTATTTAATATTTTATTTTGTATTAATAACAAAAATAATTATTATTCTATTATTAATTACGTATATGTATGTTTTATAACAATTTAAAATATTTATGTTTTATGGTTATCATTTGTAATACGCACGTTCCTGAGACTAAGTGATGCGCTCCTTAGTTACGATTTACGATGCGTTGATGCGTTGCTAAGAAGCGAGGGGAAAGAGGGAAGCATTGAGGAGTGGCCTTCACTTGGACACAGTACAATTGGACACGGTGCAAATGGACACGTTACAAATGGACACGAGATTGTGCACACGGTTCAATTGGACACAGTGCATTTGGACACAGTAATTTTGGATACAGTAGCTTTTGGACACATAAGAAAATACGCACCGTTTACTTGGACACCGCTCAATTGGACACTGTTCATTTGGACACCGTTCGTTTGGACACAGAAAGATGCGCACCGTTCATTTGGACACCGTTCGTTTGGACACCGTTCATTTGTACACAGAAACATGCGCACTGTTTGTTTGAATATGTAACAGATGGAGAGAAATAAAAATTATTTTGGGAAAATATAATCAGTATTCTTATAACACTTTATACTGGTAAATCTATGTAAAATATGAAATCGTGAAAAGGAGATACATTTGAAGGTTATAATATTTGTCAAAATAAAATATATTCATACTTATATATCTCTGATACTGATGTCATTAATTTTACATTGCTTTTACCACTTTGTTTAGCCTTTCGCATATTTGGATGTCATGCATGGATACAGTGCTCCACTTCCGGAAGATATAACCTAACCCAAACCTATTTCTTATTTAAAACAAAAATTTGGTGTGGATTACGTCGTATAACTTAAATCAAATTTTGGTGTCCAAACGAACGGTGGGCAAATGAACGGTGTCCAAACGAACGGTGGGCAAATAACGGTGTCCAAACGAACGGTGTCCAAATGAACGGTGCGCATCTTTCTGTGTCCAAACGAACGGTGTCCAAATGAACAGTGTCCAATTGAGCGGTGTCCAAGTAAACGGTGCGTATTTTCTTATGTGTCCAAAAGCTACTGTATCCAAAATTACTGTGTCCAAATGCACTGTGTCCAATTGAACCGTGTGCAAAATCTCGTGTCCATTTGTAACGTGTCCATTTGCACCGTGTCCAATTATACTGTGTCCAAGTGCACCACTCCCAGCAGTGAGCAGTAGGCGTGAGCTAAAAAATCCAGCCGAAAGTTACAAATAAATCCCAGTTCATTTATATGATAAGTCGTTGGACAGGGTTCTTATACAAATGTCGCCACCATCAATTCGGAGTTTCACGGCGACTATTCAGGAGCCTTACAAATATTTCGAGTTCTGGAACATGTTGCAAAAGGTTTGCGTTCCAGGTGGTAATGCGTAAAATATGTTTCATTATTTCTGTTTCTTAAGCACTGTGGGTTTCTTGATGTTGCTCTCTAGTACACTAATTTTTTCAATTAATGTTCTGATAGATTTATCTTGCTCATCCAGCCGTAATAGTATAAGCGTTAAAGCATCGTTATTTGAATTGTCTTCTTTTTTTCTTGCATTTGTGCATAGGGCCTATTGTTTTGTTCTTGTTTATTCTCTACATCGGATTTTTCCATATTTATGTTTGATTTTCCTTCCACGGGAGGTTTATTTTGTTTCTGACGTCTTGCATTAATTAGTTTATTTCTTCTTGCCTGTTGTTCTTTTGCGACTGGGCATCCTCTGTAGTTTACTGGATGATCACCTCTGCAGTTTATGCATTTGGGTTTTTGATCTCTCCTAAGAGTGCAGTCTTTTGTGGAGTGCTTGCCTGCACATTTCACGTAGGCGAATTCTCTTTGGCAGTACTCCTGTGTGTGCCTGAATGATTGGCAACGCTTCAACTGAGGAATCAGATTTGTATTTCTCCTTAATAGTTCGATTTTTACGCTTATTCCTATTATTGATTTAATGGTGAATATCTTTTCAATATTTTCTTTCTTATGAAAGGTGAGGATAAATAGTTGCAATCCTTTGCTTTGTGTAACCCTCTCTTCATTTTCTTTCTGTATTGTTTTTTTTTAATTATATTTTTAGTTTCAAGGACTATATCGCTTTCTTCGCATGATGGACGTAGCACCTATCTAATATTTAAAAATTTTGTTAAATAAACATTACAAAAAAAAATTACAAACATTAACAAACAAAATATACAAAAATAAATAAAAAATAAAAAAGCCAAAGAAAACAAGAAAAACAAAAAGGAAGAATCATAATCTCGTCACGTTCACGCCGTGGTTCTGAGTTATGCTAAGAACGAAATAAAAATTTTTAAAACAATACGTTTTTACAGTAATACAACATTTTTAGAATCAATAAAATTGGAGAGAAACAACCAATGTACTCACCCCGATACTTATATGTTCGGAGTCTCAGACGATGTAATTTATTTAGTAAATATTCTAATAATTTTTATTCATAGGACTCTCTCTAGAAATTAAAAGTGATTATAGACTGATACGAAATGTCACTTAGAATCGATAAAACTATCGAAATACAACCAGCGTTTCATCTTTATACTCAAAAATATACGTTTTCGAGGTAATATAATTGTTTAAAAAAATTTTTAATTGTTTTTATCATCAAAATTCTCTGGAAGGGTAATATACCTAGCCTAGAACTATGTTACGTCCAGACTCGGGGAAGGATGAGTCGACGGAAGGGCGTAACAACTATCTTTTATTATCCCGAAGTTTAAACGTCTCGTGGCGTTTGGAATCAGGTCGAACGAACTGACAGGTGCGTAAAGCAGGGTAAACGACTGAGTCGCTATTACACTGTTTTCGGAAATTCGCTCGGCAGTCCCTTTTTGGTAAGAGAATTTAATCTCTTTTACGTGGGATGGGACCAAGTGCGATCTTTATCTAGGAACGAGTGGGGGATTAATAAAAGGGTTACTTAAGTTTAAATTTATTCATTTTAAGATTAATGATAGGTATACATGATTATATAAAAAAAATAAATATATAATACTGGTTGTGTTCTTAGTGTGTGAGTGTGTCCATGTGTGTGTGTGTGTTTAATTCGCGGATGTTATATTAATACGGAGGGCATCAATCAGAATGACGAGTGAAAGATTCTATCAACATTTAGGTTCTGACTGGTTAATACAATATAAAAATATATTTGATTTAAGGATAAAAAAATAAGATCAAAATCAATATGTATAAGTAAATTAGCGTATATGTTAATAACGGTCGGAAATATAAAATTGGTCGCTCGCATACGTGTTAGATTAAGATCAGGAGTTAAAACTTTCTAAGATTTGTCACCGGCACGGGTTAATGATTTAAAAGAATAAGACATTCTTCGGAAAGTTTTGATTTAAATAAGAAACAAGACAAAAAGGAGGAAAAGAAATATTATTCAATTAAACTTACTTTTTTAAATAGTAATTCAGAGATGGAGGGATTGCGAGTTTGTACGGTGTTTTGCTTTGCGTTTCATGTCGACAGCCCGATGTTCGATTCGTGGTTGACCTAGAGATGATTCCAAGTGAGGACAATGATGGCACAAGTGCCTAACTCGCGAAGCACAGAGTAAGACTGCGTGAAGTTGAAAACAGAAAAAAGTGTGTCTAAATGTCTCTTCGAGTTCCCTTTTTATAATTCTCTTTTCGGAGTGTATTCTAATTCCAAGAGCGGGAATCTTCCAAAAACTTCAACGAATTGGAGTTGCGTAGAAGTGAGGATTCTTCATCTTAAGGAATTAAAAATTGTGCTAATGTCTTTATTAGGCGGGGTGTTTCTCCTACTTTTCGAATTTTTACCCGTGATGATCGTCGATTGGTGATCTCGATATCAGTTCAAATCTCTTGAGCATTAGATTTCCCTTGCGCACGTGATTTGATTAGAAAAAATCTTACTTCCTTATGATTATTTTTATCAATATTAGCACAGCTGTGTTTACTGAATATTTCGTCACAGAAGTTTCGTCATTATTGATTTAGTTGTGTTTGTCAGATATTTTCTTAGAAGGAATTTTATCATCTTTTCGATATCAATTTATTCTTTCGCTGGAAAATTCTATTGCGAGGGTATCTACTGATTTTTTATTACTTTTAGGCGACCGGCGCAGTTTCGTCACCGGTTTCTCGCGTCTTTCTCACGGTTACTCATAGATATAGATATTGACAAGTGACTAAATGTTTAAAGAAATGCGTGGCTCAAGATGCTCTATTTACCGAACGACTCAGTTTGATCACCGATCGATTATCGTTGCCGCAACGTTGCGGAAGGAAGGAATCGTGGAGTCGCCAGGACGTAACAACTATATGAGAATTGTTTTAGAATAAGCAGAACTATTGAAAATCGACCGGCGTCTCATTTCTATATCTATAGATATAGGGATTTATTTGTTTTTATTTCATCTTAATTAATATTTTTTTGCTTTTAAAAGGCAGAACTCTTCTTAGAACTCATGTAGAAAGATAAATCTTTTCAATTCTGACAATTACTAATAAGGAAGAATGTCGTAAGATAAAATGTAACGCTGCGTGAAGTTGGTGTCTCAGTTTGTCCTAAAGCATTTTCGTTGGTTTAATAGGCAGGACTATTTATTTAAACTGTCAAGAACTCTAGAACTATTGAAAATAAAAAATAAAAACTCTTAATTATTTATGATTTTCCGCAAAATAATACGCCAGTTTCACGCATACAGAAAGTAGCGATATGACATCCTATATATTAGACATTTGATTGGTTAATTTCTTCTTCATGCATATACAAGGTATCCCAAAGCATCTTAGACAACGCTCGTGAACTAGTAGAGTACAGTAAACTGAACAAAAAAGTCCTTTATCATTTTGCAATTTTTGCAATAATTATTGAAATATTAATTAAAAAGGATTGACGAATGACGATTAACGCATCTCGCACGGCTAGACCGTGGGACGTATGTTCTAGGCGTACAAGCTTCGCAATATCGCACAGCAACGAAAAGTTTGGCCTCGCGACGAGAGTCAGGGTACGCTCGAAATCAAACTTTTCATTGCCATGCAAAACTCGCCGCTAGCACGCCTAGAACGTCCTATGGTGTAGCCATGCAAAACTCGCACTCATTTGTTAAATCTTCTTAATTAATATTTCAATAGTTATTGCGAAAATTGCAAAACGGTAAAGGATTTTTCTATTCAATTTACTGTACTCTACTAGCCCACGAGTGTTGTCTGGAGTGCTTTAAGACACTCTATACATGAATATACATTATACATCTATGCGAATAATTTATCTGGATAGGACCTAACCTTATTTGGGATATTTATAAATATAATGTCGATGTGTCAGTGTCATATGCGTCCAAAGCGTAATTTATCTTGTAATTTCGCGATACTTGTCACTGCGATATAGCGACAATTCGTCGAAAAGTGCGTCGGTGTCGGTGAATATATGCACGTTGCGGGTTGCGGGGTTGCCGGATTGCAGGGTTATGGGCTAAGAGCTAAGAGTAAAGAATAATAAGAGTAAGCATATCGGTAAACTAATCGCAGTAGTATGCACTGAACTATATACCATACTGGACGCGTATGGCAATCCCCCACCACTAGTACCGCGGCCACTAAAGGATAGCTGCAGCTCTTCAGAGCTGTCTCTTTTTATTGTGAACTACCATGACTGAAAACATCATCCTTCCATGTAAACATATCAAATCACACGCAATTTTCAATACCACGCGAATATTTATTACTGTAATAGATGGTTGAAAACGTTAAGAAGCAGAGAGTTAAAATAAATATGAAGAATGGTAAAGTCTATCTTAATAAACTGCACATCAAACTATATGCATATAATGGTTTTAGAACCATTAGGATAATACATCTAGTCACGTGGTCGACATAGTTAGATAGACAAGAACAGGTCTGAGGAGCGACAACTCTCGCTGTCCCACATTTCTGGCCGCCAATCAGCAGAGCCGTGCACGTTCTAGTGTGGTATATAGTTCAGTGGTAGTATGTCATTATAACTATGGTGTGTAAGTGACAAAGTGTGCTACTGCGCTGGCCTTTCTACTGACCAATAAGAGAGCGTGACAAGATTCCGCCATCTTGTATAATTTAAATGGATATCAAAACGAAGATTCGAGCAAGAAAAGATTTTAATGAAAAACCTTTTGTATGTAATTATAATTATGGTAAATATATTTTTAGAAAATAATAAATACAAACATATAAATATAAATAAACAAATATAAGACACATAAACACATATAAGAAACAATAAACATATAATAAACAATAGAGGATACATAATAAACAATATAGAAGATATAATAAAAATGAAATTAGTTTTCCTTTTTGAATTTTTTTTTATTGCATTTTGTGTGCGCTCTGCGCATTACAAGTACACGGTTCACGCTTGTGTGTATGTCCCCTCCATTACGGAGTCGTGTTTCTCGCGTCTCAATTTTGGCATCAATGCTATTAGTCGCTTTTTGCAGGCTTTATATACAATACATTTTATGACAAAAACTTGAATACGAGTTTATAGAATAAATAGTATGCCGCATAGCGGTAAGCGAATGAATTATAAACCCGCGGTAGTCAATCACTAGCGATTTTTCCGTAAAAGTATAATGTTCATTAAGGATTAATTAATACCGATTATTATACTGGGTAGCCCATTTTAATCCATCCAGTCGAATATCTCAAAAACCAAGCCCGGAAGAGAAAAATGTTTCTGACAAAAGTTGTTTGGTTTCGAGGGGGCCATAAGATGGTATCATTAATTTGACCTTGAAGAGTCATTTAAAGGTCACGTGAAAGTCACCAAAATTTTTTTAAATAGCACCCCCTATTTTTTATTACATATTCCTGTAGCTGACCTCGAGAGCTTTCTAAAACATTATAATCAAATGTTTTTTCATTGAGTACTTTTCGAGTTATAAAGCTCCAAAGTTGCAATTTGAAAAAATTCAATGGCAGATGGATTGGGCGACGAGGAGCCATCGCATGGTCTCCACGATCACCTGATCTGACTTCACTTGATTTTTATTTATGGGGGTATATTAAAAATGTGGTTTATGAGCATGCGCCTACAACTAGAGAAGACATGATAGAGAGGATAAGAGTAGCTTGCACAAATATACCGCGAGCTGTCTTACTCAAAATCGTCAGGCACTTCGAAAATAGGTTGGAATTATGTATTCAAGCCAATGGAGATAATTTTGAACAGTTCCTTCCATAGAGATCATGCCTTGACTAGCTGGAACATACTCGGATCTTACCTTCACTGGTTGGATCATGTCCAAATCTTGCCTTCACTGGCTGGAACATACTCGGATCTTACCTTCACTGGTTGGATCATGTCCAAATCTTGCCTTCACTGGCTGGAACATACTCGGATCTTACCTTCACTAGCTGCATCATGCCTAGATCTTGCCTTGACTGGCTGGATCATACACGGACCTTGCTTTGACTGGCTGGATCATGCTCGGATCTCGTCTTGACTGGCTGGATCATGTAAGGTAAGACTATCGAAAAGTGAATATTTTACGAGATTTTTTGAATTTTTTCAAATTGCAACTTTGGAGCTTTATAACTCGAAAAGTACTCAATGAAAAAACATTTGATTATATGGTTTTGGAAAGCTCTCGAGATCAGCTACAAGAATATGTAATAAAAAATAAGGAGTACCATTTAAAAAAATTGAGGTGACCTTCACGTGGCCTTCAAATGACTCTTTAAGGTCAAACCAATGGTACCATCTTATGGCCCCCTCGAAACCAAATAACTTTTGTCTGAAACATTTTTCTCTTCCGGGCTTCGTTTTTGAAATATTCGATTGGATGTATTAAAATGGGCCACCCAGTATATAACTATACGCTCAGCAGGTGGCAAAACAGAACAGACATACGATATACTATCTTTTTCTCTCATCAGATATAGACATAAACATCATCAATCTGCAAACTCATATGATATATTGACAAAAATTTTACTTTGTCGATATGAAGTGAATATTAATGTATGACCACAAATACGTTTTATGAGATTTTTTCTGTCTTTATTATAATGTTACATACATATTGCGTTAACATTTACTTAGAGGTTTATTAGATGTCTATTAGATGTCAAAAATGATTTGGAGCCCAAAGAGTGTTTCATAAACAATGCACTTCTATTGTGTGAATACTAAATTTTAATAGTGTCTAAAAAATTTAATGACACAAAATTACATGGCATTTAATTCATATGTATATCCGATCTCACGTTTCTTCCTGAAATATTATCGATGTCGATGCAGTAATTCATAGCATCTCGAGTTGAAGACTACGCAGATACTAAATCGTATCAAGTTTTACATTCGTTTACTGGTTCGTGAATAAATTCCAAATAAGATGAAATCTTCAAATAATATTGGAGTGAATATGGAATATTGGTGGATACTGTTGTCGACGACGATTGTGGGAACTCTTGGAGCTATCTATTATCTCTGCAGAAATTATAATTTCTTTCAAAGATGCGGTGTCATCTACATACCGCCTGTTCTAATATTGGGCGCCATGGTGCCGGTCATATTTCGTTGAATGTCATTTGCTGATTTTATCCGTAAGATATATAATTTCAATCCGGATGCAAAATATTATGGATTTTACGCTACAACAAATCTGGTCATTTTGCTTCGCGATTTGAAACTTATTAAAGCCATTCTTGTTAAAAATTTCGAGGCGTTTCTCGATTGTCCCAGTTTTATCGATTCGAATGAATTTTTGGTTACGCAGAATCTATTTTCCCTTCACGGAGAAAAGTGGCAGAACATGAAAAATCTGTTGAGTTCCTGCTTTGCGTCCGGTAAGATAAAGACCATGTTCACATTGATGTTAGAATGTGCTGTGAATTTTACTAAATCTTTATCAACTTTGTCAACGAATAATAACGGTGTTGATATGAAAGACCTCTTCGAAATACACGAACGACGTCATTGCCATATGCGTTTACGGAATCAAAGTCGATTCTATGAAGGATTCGACAAACAAGTTTTATATTTACGGCAAAGACATCTCAGAGGCTAACATTGCAAAGTTTGTTTTTTTCGAACCTTTCCCAGACTCTGGCGAATTCTCAATTTAAAGTTAATAAACAAACGCATGTCGAACTTTTTCAAAAACATTGTAAGAGCTACACTCGCCGCACGTGATGTCGAACATGTTGTACATACGGATATGATACAATTGATGATGAACATCAGGGACAAAGAGGATCGAAGAAAGTTGAATATCGACGAAATAACCGCGCAAATATTCTTCTTTTTCCTTAGCGGTTTTAAGACCAGTTCAACTACGTTATCTTTCGCAGCTTATGAAATCGTGGCTAATCCGGAAGTTCAGATGAGAAGTACTACGAAGATCCGGATAGATTTATCCAGAAAGATTTTTGAACAATAAGACGTATCACAACTCGTTTCGCTACATGCCTTTTAGATTAGGACGAAGAATGTGTCTAGGCAATAGGTTCGCTATACTGAAAATCAAGCTTTTGTTGTTTTATTTGTTAGCGCGATTCGAACTGAAACCATGCGCGAAAACTATAATACCGTTGGGATTTAGCAAAAAAGATCTGTTAATGAAACCGGAAGGTGAATTCTGATTGAATGTTCAGCGTAGAAACAATAATACATATCCTACATCCACATAGAAAAGAATTCTAGAATTGAATAAGATTTTAATCAAATTCCTTTGAAAAATCAATAAAAATTTAAATCAGAAGTGCAATAGTTAAATACAAAAATATAAAAATGGAGTAAAGAAATAATGCGTATCGTATAATGAGCTCTCAAAAGTGACAAGAAATGGAAATCTTGAATCTGAAAACTCTATGCAAAAAGATGAAAATTGAAACAACATGTATTACATTATTTATACATTTATATTAGATTTTTATGTTTATCAAATACATGCTTGTTTTCTTCTAGAATACAATATATTTATTTTCTTTGTGAGATAAGCGTAGTGCATAGCAAAAGTTTTGAATTATTTCAATTATGTTATATATATGTGTGTGTGTGTGCACATGATATTATATATATATATATATATATATATATATATATATATATATATATCAGGGTTGGGAAGTAACGCGTTACTTGTAACGCCGTTACCGTTACAGTTACTTTTTTTCCGTAACTGTAACGGTAATGGCGTTACAAATTTTATTTGTAATGGAAAAAGTAACTTCGTTACATTTTTCGGTAACGAGTAACGAATTTAACAGTTACTTTTATCGTTACTTTTTTCAAATTTTTTGATTTATTTAAGATATTATTCTTGCTATTGTGCGTGATAAAATTTTTATCCTAACCGTAAAGCCATAAGCAAATCGACCAATTAGCATTCTTATTATGTTGTAAAAATGCTTGAATGTGATTGATCAACTTATGGCTCTTGCAGACGCGATATCCAATGAGAGCTTTATCTTTTCGGAAAAGCAGAGCTCTCATTTACTACCAGTTCTAAGTACCTTGCAACGAAAATTAGAAAATCTCAATAAATCTGACCTTATAGATTGCCATTCATTAGTTGAAGCTATTCAGCAAGGTTTAAATAAAAGGTAACTTATTAATTTGATTAATACATATGTTATTTAATTTTAAATAAGGATTTAATTGAAAAATATTATTTTATTTTAAACTATTGATTCAAAAGTATTAATTTCAATAAAACAAACAATGTCGCTTAATTTACTATATTTGATTTTAGATTTCTTACAATATTTGAAACAAAAGAATTAATAATAGCAGCATGTTTACATCCAAAATTTAAGTTAAACTGGTTAACCGGAGAAAAAAGAAAACGTGCTGAAAATTACTTGGAGGATTTATTGGGAATCCGATCAACTGAAAATTCTCCAAAAGCTGGAAAATCTGACGATCACGATGATTTTTTCATTTTTGAGCAAAAAACGGTGCAAAATGAATCTGAACAAGAAGAATTGCAACCGTTTTTAAAATCAAATAATTGTAATATAGAAATGTTAAACGACTATCCAAAACTTAAAAAACTTTTTATTAAATATAATACAGCTCTACCAAGCAGTGTATCTGTAGAAAGAATGTTTAGCATCGGTGGCTCTGTATTAACACCACAAAGAGGGCATTTAAATGATGATACTATGGAGCAACAAATTTTATTAAAAATTAATAAAGAATTTCGATAAAATTTAATCATTTATTTTGTAATAAACCTTGAATGAAATCTTGCTTACAATTTTTTAAAAGTTTTTCTTATGCAAAATAATTTATTAGTTTGTATCGTAAAAAAGTAACGGAAATTGTAACGACTCGTTACTTTTTAATAGCTGTAACGGTAACGAGTTACTTTTTAAAATTGGTAACGAGTAACGGTAACGAGTTACTTTTTCGAAAAAATAACGGTAACGGTAACGAGTTACTTTTATAAAGTAACTTTCCCAACCCTGATATATATTATAAAATAAATGAAACAGTAAATAAAACATTAAATATAATTTGTCAATAACGAATAATTGTCAATAACAATAAAGAATGAATACAATTTAAACAATAATGAAAAACGTATATAAATATTAATACTTTTTGTTTGTCAATTTTTTTATTTTTTTCTGGGATTTTCTTTTATAATTTTCTGTATTTATTTTTTTATTAATTTCTCGCAAACGAATATAAATTCGCGTCCTGTATATGAGGCATAATAGTACCTCTAAAGGTATCACTAAAGTCTGTTTGTTTTTTCTCACTTTTTCAGCAATTATTTTAAAAATTTCGGATTTTTTACTGATAAATGAACCATGAAAATTTTCAAATTCTGAATTCATTATTTCTGCCGTTTTAATCAATTTAATGGACGGACTAATCATTCCTCCTTTCGAAATATGATAAATCCAGTCTTCATCTGAATTAGCTAGTAGTTTTGTAGGAGTTTCTAAAAATGGTATTTATTTCGGAACCTAGATGCTGCGTAACCGGTAATATATTTTAACTATACTTTATTCTGTATAACATCGGATACATTTATAAAATCTTCAAATTGCTCTGGAGGATAGAATTCTTCAGGATCGGGGGAATAATTAAAGTAGCTTACGTTACCTATGTCAGAAACATTAATATTGACGATTATAATTATTGGCGTTTTTTAATTCATCGATTGTTCAATCGCATGATGCGCAAATACAGCATATGCAGCAAAGTGTTGAATTTGCACATTATACAATTGAGTAATTGATGAATTAAAAAACTCGTCACATAGTGATAAACAATAATAATTTACTAGGGAAAAAATATTTCATATGTTTAAGTGTACTCATATGAATACATCACAATTAAACAATGAATTTTTATATATTACGTTATTAATACTAATAATGATGGAAATGATTAATACGTTGTTAATATTATAATAAAAATTTATATCTTTAATTTCTATCTTTAAAAGTAATTCTTACATAATCATTACAATTACCACATTAATGATTTATCAATTAAATAGTAAATATTAATACAATATATATTTCAGTACAATTGCAGTCAATAGGATTACAAATTTAATAGCTTACCAATATTATTGTATTCAAATCCTTCCAAATCAACATTCTTATCTGTTTGATATTCTTCAGTGAATTCCTCCGAAATGTTGCAAAATTGTATTTCTTTAATGATTTCATAATCCACTTGATTATTATTTTCCGCATTCTCTTCATTGCTGTTAGATAATTCATCAGACATACTAGTAAGGCAAGTTTCATTACCTACCAAATTTTGCTACTTTTGTTAATTTTGTTAAATTTTGTTACTTCCTTCAATAAAAACATAACTGTCGAATGTTTTCCTAATATGTACCATCGGAATCTGTATCTAAGATCGAGTACTGTCGGTCTATCATTACAAGCTCCCATTGCTCGTATATATACGCAAATAAATTCTCCACTACATCCTGATTGAGCCGAGTAGTCATTATGTATGTCACAGGATACTGAGTATATTCGAACATTTTCATATCATTATATTTTCATATTATATAAATTTTTTAATAACTTACTTATCAAAATTCCTCTTTGAAAAGGAAGTAAATTGTTCCTTTTCCCAATTCGCATATCTTTAACGAGTAAGGAAACTTTAGCCAAAAGTTTGTTTTGTTTCTCAGCATTTATGCCATATGCATGCATTCCAAAATATGAGCCACATTTACTCAAAGAATTGAATAAATTAAACCAGTCATTAAATAGTCTAATAAATTTTGCAGTTTCAGACCATTTCAAACAATCCTCTATAAATCCTTTCTCGCCACACCATTTTAGAGTGGTAGCATTTGTGTTAGAAAAAACCTGTGTGGCAAGTTTGACGTTTTGTCGCTGCGTTCCTTTCACGTCTAGATGAAATCGCGACAATTTATGTACAATTTTTAGATCATTGCCATCAATTTGAATTAGCCTTTCTAGGCAGGTTTTACTTATGTAATGACCATTTATGTAAAATCCGGAGTCAAATAAATTGTTATGTAACAATTTTATTAGGTGCGGTACATCGATAAATACATTTATTTTTATTTCTTCATCGCATGGATGTGTAGAAAGTACGTTTTACCTTCCGCACTATCAATGCCCAGTTCATTGAGTAACTTTTGATTTGTTGGCTCTAAATTACAGGTTACTGCAACAACCGTGTAACCAATCTCATGCAATTTAGCAATTATAGTTCTTAATATATGTTTGGTTATGTTTTGGTCATTCATAATAAACAGGTTGCTTCCATTTGGTGAACAAACCTTTGGCAACAGCAACTTGACATTTTTCGTGCGGTCCTATGACTCTTTCCTATCTCCATTCAATTGCCGCTTGGTTGGATAGATGAATTTCATCAAAACATAATGTGGTTATTTTGTCCATGTTAGTCATGTTTTGGCCTTTATGTTTCATAATAAGGAAAACATGTTCCAAAATACCATTGTCAACATTGAATGTAGCAACCCATCTACGAAGTGTCGACAATGCGGGATGTGGCACATTCCGTGCTTTTTGTAAATATCTGTAAGCTTTAGGACTTACAGTGCATAGGAATATTGCAGCAGCTATATCCTCTGACGACCAATGAATCTTCTTCTTATGCAGATTTAACAACAATTGAATTTGTCTGGGAATAAATATTGAACTTAAAATTTTTCGTACTCTTATGTCTGAATTTACTTTTACGCTTTTTCGTTGCTTAAAAAATTCCCTTTCTTAATATTTATTTCGGGCTAATAATCTTTGGCACATTCTTTACATTTCTGCTCTGTTTTAGTGTTTTCTTTGGGATTTAAAATTTCATATAAATCAAAATAAAAACAATATTATATTAATAATAAAAATACAATTATAAATTTACAGATAGTTATAAATTTACTATATATGAGTGATACTAAAATTGTAATATAACAAAAACGATTTTATCTATTTTTGTTACAATTCTTACCGGTATCAAATGATTGAGAATATGAAGAGTCATTAAAATATTCTACAATTTGATGTTTTACATTCGATTGCCCTTCTGTACAAATTAACTGAGCCATTACAGTTTCATTGGATACTGAATTAATAAAAGATAATTAATATTTCACTAATAGAACAAATAATCGTAATTAGATAAAAGGAAAAATTTAATATTTAAAATATAAATGTATAATTTATAATACTGAAAATTTAAAAGAATAGTTAGATAGTAGGATAATCACATGTATTTTACGTACAAAGATTAGTACATTTAAGAACATGCGATAAATGAAGTATTACATTTATTCACAATTGATTCTAGATTTTCTGGTTTTTTTGAGCGTATGTCCTACTCCCAGAACAGATCGCATCCATGAAGCTTCTTTATATACATTTGCATCAAAATAGATCGAACAGATACGAGCTATACAGATATAAAATATTTGTTATTATAAAAACAATATTTATTATTATTGTTTTTGTTATTATTATTTATTTTATTAACAAATATAATAGTATTTATAAAGGCAACTAGGTAAAATAAACGTTTATTTAACATATCATTTTTTACATTAATATTTTCATTTTTGCAAATAACTTCCCAGTAAGCAATTTGATTACAAATTGTTGCCAAATTGGCATCAAATTTGCTCAAAACTTGGTAACAAATCCAGTGCCATCTGTGTCCGCATTAAGCTTGTGTTTTGGTGACAAAGCTTGTTGACATAACCTGACAGCAAATTGACGGCAAAAACCGAGCAAAGCTTGACATGATTTGACGTCAAATTGATGGCAAAAATCGACCAAGATCTGCGCAAGACAATCTGATAGCAGATTGTCGGCAAAAACCGAACAAATTCTGCAGCTTTTGGCCATTCATATAAAAATATATATTTAAATAGATTTAAAGCCTTAATCCTAAGTAACAAAATGATGATAAGTTTTGATCATAAAATGACCATTAGATAATTAGACATTATATAAAATCATATATTAATATGTTAAAACATATAAGTAAATTCAAATAACTTAATTTATAAAATTAAAGATCTTTTTGGACAGAAATGTTTGAATAAGTAAAAATCGAACAATTATCTGTCCGATTTGCCAAAAATCAATTCAATATCTGAATTTCCTGTATAAGAATTATGTCAAAAATTGAACTGATAGAAATATATATATGATAATATTATTAGCATTTAGTAGGCTTTATATACACTCATGACAAGAATTTGAATACGGGTATAGATAATGAATAACGCGCCGCATAGCGATAAGCGACTGAACTATTTTATAATACTTTGTAATAAGCTGTAGATTTTGTTCGGTTTTTGCTGCCAATTTGTCATCAGATTGCGCACTCTAGATCCTGCTCAGTTTTTGCCGACAATCTGATGTCAGTCATGTCAGCAAGCTTTGCTCGGTTTCTGCCGCCAATTTGCTGTGTAGTTATGTTAGCAAGCTTTGCTTGATTCTTGCCGGCAATCTGCCAGCTTAATCGGTAATAACAACTCTTGTACCAAATTTGTAGCCTTTTTGCTGTCAATAATTTGTAGCAAGCACTTGGCAATATCTGTTAGAACAGACCTGGCTGACTGGGTTTCCACTGGTCACTTCTAATTGGATCTGTAGAAAATCTAAAAAACATAAGATTTTCAGATCCCTTTTTCCCGTGTAATTTTGGCAACTATTTACTGCATATGAAGGCATATTAATATCAATTCCAAATCACACACTCGTATAATTAATCCGATATTGCAGTACAGACTACCAAAATTAAGGTTAGATGCCTTTCGACATAAACACAGGAATTTAAAAATGGAGGTAGCTGGTACAATGCGCAGAACGATGTGAAAACGCGTCTTTAGTATGAGCATACCTTACTTTCTTTCCACTAGGATCACAGCCATCTTGAGTGTCCACTTTTTTTATGTTTTTCAGGGCCATTTGTTACCTTACTTGTTCCAGTCTGTATTTATTTTGCGCACGATTACTGATTTTAAATAAGTGAGAAGGAAAGCCAGTATTAGACTAAAAAAATGTTATTAATAAGTGCTAATTGTAAGATCAGGATGCATTGTCAGTCCTTTGAGATACTTCCAGTATCTCTGTCATGCTGCAATTCGCCCATGAGCGGCCATCTTGACCGTCCATTTATACAGGGTGTCCGACAAGTAAGTGACCAAACAAAAGATGAAGGTAGATTGGATTAAACTGAGTTGAAAAGTCCATTTTTTTTTTATAACGCTTAATAAAGGAGTTATTGATTAAATCTGTCCAATCAGCATCTTTAGCCGCGCGCTTGGTAATGTGCGTGAGCTCTCTATCGCCACGACGACGCACACTATCAGGCGAACGTCTCACCAATGTGCATCCGGCTAAAGGTCGGCGCTGATGGATAATAACTCCTTTATTAGGCGTTATATAAAAAAATGGTACAAGACTTTTCTTTTCAGTTTGACCCGATCTACCTCCACCTTTCGTTTAGTCACTTACTTGTTGAACACCCTGTATATAGCCACTTCCGTCCGCTTGCTTAACACCAAATGTTCACTCCTATTATTCTTTTCTCATTGTATTTTGCAGTGCGCCATAAGCACTCGACGGTCGACCCGTCCTCGACAAGTGTCGACCTGTCAATATCGACGAACATCTGCGGCAGTGATGCCAGATTGCCAAATAAGGTCCTGGCTCAGCAGTGGAAAGGTTAACGCACACAGCGTGAATCGCATACATGTGATGCATCAAACTAGCATCAGACAATGCGCGTATTCGCGATTTGTTTATAATTCATGAATAATCTAGATGGAAGATTCATCAAATTTGATCATTCAGATTTCTTTATACCATTCACGAATCATGAATTGCGAAGACGCGTATAATCTGGCGCTAGTTTCACATGTATATACGCGATTCGCGCTTGTGCATTATCCCCTCCACTGTAGACCTATTCTCTAAAGGCCGTATTACACTACAGGTTGCGGGCTTGGTTGTGGTTGGGATTACGGTTGACAGTTGCAGATTGATCAATTAACCGGCAAGCTGTTTTGTTATGATTGGTCAATCCGTTATCGTCAACCGTAACCCCAATCGCAACCGATTCCGCAACCCGTGGTGTAATACGGCCTTAACTTCGTAAAGAATTACGGTTGATAGTTGCGGATTGACCAATCAATCGACAAGCTGCTTTGCTCTGATTGGTCAATTCGTAATCGTCAATCGTAACCCCAACCGCAATCGAGCCCGCAATCCGTAGTGTAATATGGCCTTAACGATGATGTCGTTATCGTTACGCATCGTTGCGCAGCTGAAACATATCGGAAAATAATTGCGCAATGACGTGTAACAATAGCGAATTTGTCATTAAAAGTTACAGAATAGGACTACTGCCAAGCCGGAAGTGAGCCGAGATTCGAGCCCGGGACCTCGACATCATTCTGGCATCACTTTTGGAATAGTAAAATCATATGACCTGATACTTATTTGCGTTACGTACCGATTATTTGCTGGTCGAAAATGGCGAATCATCCATAGACAATGGGTGCGTTCAGGAGACACAACCGTTGAGTAGCAATCGAACGATTGGTTCTTCTAGAACCAACAAATCAACGTCGAGTGTTGACAAGACGATGCTCAACAGTTGTGTTTTTTGAACGCGCCCATAGAATGAACTGAGAGTTGCGATAGATAAACGCGTGCTTGCTGTAGAGAGAGAGATATACTATATGGGAGGCCTATTTTGTCTCTTTTTCTAACATCTCATTGGTGATTTTGTCTCCTTCCATATAGAAAATCACCAATGAGATGCTAGGGAAAGAGACAAACATAGGCCTCCCATATAATGCCTCTTTTTCTATAGCAAGCGCACGTTTGTCTATCTCACAATGCTCAGTCCAGTCTATATATTTATAGAATCATTACGGCGCATATTTTTTGTCGCAATTGTTGCATAACAAAATAATGGGTGTCTTCCGAAATGGGCTGACAATACTGCTGCTGAAATCAACATATTTCAATCGTTCCAAAATTGTCAGTAGACTGTGGCAGCAATGAACATCGGAACGCATTCGCAGTAGAAAAAGAGGCAAAAAAAGTGTAGAGCAATATATTCTATTCAAAAAGGAGTGAAAGTGACATTAACATGGAAAAATTAACTACAATTAGTATACAAAATATTACAAGTTTTATTGATAATTATTGTCAAAGTTCATCATCTTCGAATGATGAAGACTTTTTGACACTTTTTAAAATAGTTTCTAATACTCGAGAAACAAAATTTTTATCTGTAATATCAATAAAATATTATTAAAATTATAAATTTATAACTGTTTATTTATAAAGATTCTTATAATTTTATTTTTATAAAGATTCTCTTCAATTAATTGTAACTTATCTGCTAATGCTTTCTCGTAATCATTTGATGTTAAAAATATTTTGTATGTATTATTTGTACTTCCAATTATTATTTTATATTTGTTTAATGACATGTTGTGATTAATAAAAAAATATTTTCTTCTTTTTCGATTCAATATTTCGTTTTACGAAATCGTCAACCGCCATATGCATTACTGAACTCGTACTTAGGAGTATGTGCAAAATCAGCCGATAGTCAGCAATTTCCTAGGACGTATTTTCGTTAAAAAGGTAGTAATTATTATTCTCTTGCAGTATGCTGAAAACATTTTCGGAAACAGTACTGTCAGTACTTTCAGCGCATTTCGGAAGACAGCATATAGCGGGGAGTACACACTTTTACATAAACGCATAACCACAAGCATAAGAAAATTGATTGGTCCATTTTCTTATGCATAACGAAATTGACCAATCAATTTCCTTATGTTTATGACTATGCGCTTATGTAAAAGTGTGTGCTCCCTGCTTAAATATCAACATATTATTGTGTTAGTATTCTTGAGTGTAATGTATGTTACTGTTTCCAAAACAAGGAAATAAAGATAAATGATAAAATAAATAATCGTCGGCAGTGACAAAACGGTCGTAGAGTTATAGAGTTAATTCATTTGTGAAATAATATACTAATCGGCATTTTTCTGTAAATTGTTTATATATTTTATTTTCATTCGTAAGAATATGATATCGTACAATTATTTTGAAAAATAATATATCGTGTTTGCATATCGCGTTGCGATCATACAACTCTACTATAGCCATATAAATTATGTAACCCTGATACAACTTTACCGTCGATGTGGTTAAAAAGTGAGGTTAATCAATGACAATAAATATTGAGCTAGATATCGTTAAGAGGAATGTTGAATGGTTAAGTGATTGATATAATTTGCTAAATGCGATCAGCCTAACCTAATTTATTCGAAAACCGATTTAAGACTCAATTAAATCACATACTTGAGATAAAAATATTGACTGGATAAAAATGAATTCTTATGGATGGAACAAAGAAATATGCGAGCCGGAATTTGTACGACAAGAAACAAAAAAAATAGAGGTGAGTATATTACGACTTTATTGTTTCAATTTCTAAAACTACTTAAGCCGCGTCCAGACTTATGTCATATCACCGTTTTGTATCATGATTGTGTATCATGATTGGCCAAGTGTGGACGGGGCGCCGTATCGTACTGCGTGTCGTATCTATACGTATCAAGGTGATACGCAGATACGATACAACCAGAACCTATACGAAGATAGCCGACAGAAATTATTAAATATAATTATCTTTAACTTTTCTGAGTGTATTTTATTTGTGATTAATTGTGAGTTTGTTTTTAATGTTTGTGACAAATTAGGTTTTCTGTAATTAACAATTTTAATTTAGTCATGATATCATAATATCATTATATTAATATCATTATCAAATTAGGTTTTTTGTAATTAACAATTTTAATTTAGTCATGATATTGTTGTGCCTCTAGCCGCTAAGGAAGACACCTTTTGGGATTTGTACGCCCAAAGGATTAAGATCCACGATCTAAATAAGACACTCCCGGACGTTAGGAATAAGGTAGTATATTTTACAAGATTTATTACACTGTTCACTTGTTTACGATTATAATGATCGGGCGCGATACGTACGGTATTTTGATACTGTGCAATTGTATTACTGAGCGAGCGAGCGAACGTCGGTGCATCTCGCGCTTATTATATATCTAAATTAATTAGGTCATTGATTAGGAAGGAATATAATGACCATGACCGGAGCATATCTTGACCTATGTGAACTTAGTACCCGACTTTAATAAAAAAAATTTTTCGTACATGCATTCGATTACGCTCGGTTTGTACCCGTTTGTACCACTTTTTATTTTGTTTGTACCTCAAAGGGGTAAAAGTTACGAGGGGTTAAAAAATCATCAGCACCCCACTTTGAGATACAGTAATCTTCCAAATGCCATTTGATTAAGCATTGTTTGTTTTAGAGATATTTCAATTCTCTAAACGGGTGCTGTTTCGTAATCGTTTGTACCCGTTTGTACCGCTTTTCATTTCGTTTGTACCCCTACGGGGGTGAAAGTACCGAATTTTCAAAATGAGGGTAAGAGCTAATTCTGCCATTTTTAGAGATATTTCAATTCTCTAAACGGTACAAACGGGTACAAACGATTACGAAACAGCACCCGTTTAGAGAATTGAAATATCTAAAATATAAAAATGGCAGAGTTAGCTCTTACCCTCATTTTGAAAATTCGGTACTTTTACCCCCGTAGGAGTACTAACGAAACGAAAAGCGGTACAAACGGGTACAAACGATTACGAAACAGCACCCGTTTACAGATTTTGAATATCTTTAAAAATGGCAAAGTTACCCCTTCGACGATTTTTTAATATTCCGTATTTCCACCCCCGTAGGGGTACAAACGAAATGAAAAGCGGTACAAACGGGTACAAACAATGCTTAATCAAATGGCATTTGGAAGATTACTGTATTTTACCCCTTTGAGGTACAAACAAAATAAAAAGTGGTACAAACGGGTACAAACCGAGCGTAATCGAATGCATGTACAAAAAATTTTTTTTATTAAAGTCGGGTGGTAAGTTCACATAGGTCATATCTCGTGCTCCGCTTATCAGTCTGTCTCGTCAGCTACTTACTCAGCTTCCGAGAACTTGACCGTGACTTCCTTTTCTTTGGTCACGTATCTTACTTTTATTTTATTAATAATCTTTTATTCTTTCTTAATTACTTTTCCGTGGGCTCTTTCCCTGATTCTAATACTTTACTTTAATCAGCTCTTTCTCAATCTTTTCTGTTCTTCTTTACTTGTTTTATCTTTTAATATTAAGAAATTGATCGGGTTACGACAATATCATGATGTCATGACTAAACTAAAATTGTTAATTACAAACAACCTAATTTGTTACAAACATTAAAAACAGACTTATAATCAATCACAAACGATTTACAAATGAAATATACTCAGAAAAATTAAAAATAATCATATTTAATAATTTCTACTCGTTAGCTTCATGTAGATATGACCATGATCTATTTAGAGTCGGCATTTCGCCGAAATATTTTTCTTCAATTGTACCGATATCGCACAAGTACATATGAGTATTGGTATGAAAGCATATATTGTATATATAAATAATATGTAATGACAAAATACAAAATGTTCAGTATATCATGCAGTACACTCAAGTTCAATTCCACAAACGTCTCAACAAAATTTTTTTATGTTTTGTTATTACATTTTGTGTTTTGAGAATTATATTGAAAACAATTTGAAAATTTTGAAAAAATACGTTAATATTAATAATATATTTAATTTTATATTATGTAATATATTTAAGATAATAATAGCTTTTCTCTCCTAGCTATTATTGGTTTATTACAAGATATATTAACGTATACATAAAATATTTTTTATATACATGTACAATTACAAAATGGACAACATATTTTTAAAATTTTAACAATTGTTTTAAATATAATTCTCACGCAAAATGTAATAAAGCTTATATAACAAAAAATATTAAAAAATTTTGCTGAGATGTTTATAGAATTGAACTTGAGTCTACTGTATGATATTAAACACCCTTGCACTAAGCCATTATATCCCAGACATCACAAAACATCCTCAGGATCATCCTAAATATATCCAGGACGATTCAGGACATTTGTAGGATGTTTTAAAATATTATTATAAATATACAATATTTTATAAAAATTTAATATGTATACATGATTATTTTCAGTTATGTAGGCTATTTAATATAATTTACAAATTTTAAATATTATAATAAGTATTAATGTTCTATAAATGTCCATTAAATAACCCCTGGATATCTGTAGGATATCTGCCCTATCTTTTATATATGCATCTGGATGTCCTTTGGATTTCTAGAGGACATATACAGGAGCAATTAATTGTTAACATTAATTTTGTTTAATATTAATAATTCAATTTGATGCGCACATTTTCATATATCTAAAATTATTATTTATTTAATATTTGATGAGAAATGTTATCGTGCGCAACATTCCAAAAACATTATAAAAAATAGTATTCAACCGCCAGTTCGTTTGTTTACCGCAATGCGATGCGCGATCTCGTATTTGAGATTTGGTGATGAGAATTATATAAAACGTGCAAAGAGCAACTGGCAAGAAATTAAAAATGTAATTATTTTCTATCAGTTCAATTTCTGATCAATCTCAACATTGAGAATTCAGATATTGAATTGTTTAGAAAATATTACGCGGCTCAAGGCAAACTTAATATTCATGTACAGCACGAAAACTTCAAATATCAAAGAACTACAATAATTATTTTCAATATTAGATTTTTATATTGGCAGTTAATAACACAACGCAATCTTAATTTATATTTCAATTTCTTCCCTAACATATCCTATAAAAATTCTTAGGATGTTCCACAGGATCTTCACTGGATTCTCCGGAGGCTAATATTCGGCTATTATTTACTCTTCCTTAGAACATCCAGAGGAGATCCGAGGATTAAAATGTGATGTCCTCAGGATATCTTACATGTATGTTCTAGATGTCCCCTGGATGTCTTAAGGTCATCTTTATGCTATTTGGGATATTTCTTGTAATCGGTTTCATGTTACCAGTATTTATGCAGCAAATGTTTTTACATGATAACATCGGTATAATAAAAAAGAAATCAATGTAGTATACTTGTCTGTCTATAAATCTGCAGTTGCTGAAAGATAATATCAACCAAGAATTAACAATCGTGCTCTTCTTGTCACTCTGTCGTGCTGACGATACATAAAGTATCGATGAAAAAGCAAAAAAGTAATAAATTGCCAAGTCTAATAAGTACCCGTGTTTTACATACTGTATATGGGGATAAGGAAATAGACCAATCAATTTCTTTATGCTTATGGTTATGCGCTTATACGAAAGTCTGTGCTCGGGCTCTTAGAGTTTCTAAAGATAGAATCTGGCCACTCGATTAGTTTTGAAAAAATATGGCGGCAGTGTATACATAAATGCATGTAGTGCAGTGTAGTTGCAATTGCGTTGTAAAAGTTAAAAAGTTTATATTTTTATTATATATAGTTTATATTTTTTTTATAGTATTACTATATTATTATTAAGTGTTCTTAGAATATTATATTGTTATATTCAAGTTTATTTATTTTTATTTTTTTATTTAAAAATTTATAAAGAAGTAGAAGATATTTGTAATTTTCTTATTTAAATAAATAAAAATTGTTTAGTTTTCTTATTTCATTTCTTTTTAAATGATTATGCTTTCCATAACAATCTCTATTGGTTCCGCTATATTTTTCCAAACTTCCTTTTGACCAATAAAAAGGAACACGCACCAGGCCAGACTTTATCTTTAGGGACTCTATTCGGAGTTTGCCAATCACCCGTCACTTCTGTCGATCCTTAAAAGATCGCACTTTGAAAACCGTGCATCTCGCTGGTGCGCATTTAGTCGCATTGCTTCTTATGGCCCTCGCACACTGGTCGCGATGAGTGATGATCGATGGGCGATATCCTATGAGACCCTGTTTTTCCGAACGTTACATTCATCGCAAGACTTGGCGCGACATCGCTTAAAGCCGATATTACATTTGTCGTACGACAAACTTTTTAAGCATATTGATTGGCTGCAAAACAGAAACTTTCTGGAGTCTCTAGAAATTAGCTAATCAATGCGCTTGAAAAGTTTGTCGTACGACAAATGTAATATCGGCCTAAAAAGTTGGTCAAGTTTCTACTTTCATTGCTCGCGATGCGCGAAAGCTAGTGACAGCCAAAGGTTACACAGAGAAAGATGTACAATATTGTATGATGTCATAGACCACGATTATTCAGAAATGAATTTCGAGAATATAGAAAATATGAAAATAAGTTTTTCTTCATTAAATTACTATTATTTTTATTATTACAATTATATATATAACTTATTATTATTATAGATATTCGTTTTTGTATTTAATATTATTATTATGTATTATATGACTGACATTTATATGTATATTTATAAACAACAAATATAATAACTGAAAACTGTAAAACAAAAATAATTAGAGATACAATTTAAGTTTCTTTATTGCCCAGTAGAGTAGAAAAAGAGACGTGAGTTTTGTAAAGTTTTTTAAAAGTTGTTTTTATTAACTTTTTTAAAATGTTTTAATATGAAAAATATTGTTTAATATAAAAAATATGTTAATATAAAAAATATGTTAATATAAAAAATAAAATAATTTAATATTGGTTTATAAACGTATTGATTTACAAATGGATATTTGCATTTACAAATAAATGGTAGATAATTCTATTATTAAAAAACGTCTTATTCATCTGTTAAAATATCTGCCAGTAGCTGATTCCATAGCGTGCTATATATTCATACAATTACAAATGTAACATTTATAAATTATGTTATTGTTTTAAATTGATTACTTCATTTTGTAAATTTAAAGTATTTACCGATATATCATCATATTTTGTGTGTATTCTTTATTCTCTGTCAATGTAACATTTTGGTTCTTTTTTTATTAATAAATACACATACTCTTTACTAATAAACATAACGCCAATGTAATTCGATTTTCCGATTGTTGCGTCACTCATCGCGTTCAATCGCCTCACATTGTGTTTAGGGTGAACGAAGGAAAATAAATTTTCACTATCTCGTCGCGCATCGCTCGTCGCGCATCGCGCATCGCCTATCGCGTCCAGTCCTGGAGTCCAGTATGCCAGGGCCATTATTCTCACGTGCGTGACGAAACGCGACGAAGAAAAGTTATGGGTGAGGGTAAGCCGTGCCCATGTCCGTGTCCGTGTTCGTGTCCATGCTTATGCTCGTGCATCTGTCATATTACAGTTTTATACATGCGTATACGAAAGTTAGAAGTCCCCTCGCGTTTTCTGATTCATGCCAATTGAAAACTAGGTTATTAAGCGTACGCGACAGATATCCAAAGTATTTGTGCCGCATTGTCTTCTCGGTTAATCGGCGACTTTAAAATAGTTCGACATTGAATCGAATTTCCTTTGAACATAACCGTGAAAGAATGAATTATAATGGAGATTACAACGGTGGAGATGGCGCAGAGGATGTGTTCGTTAAGGCGGCAGTCGAGGTCAAACGATTTCTACCGTCGCTCTTCAATATCAAAGTGGTACGCTATACGACTTAAAGCTAAAAAGCCGGTTTATGAGTAAAAAAACTTGCAAACTTTGTTTCGGTAACATTAGTAATGTAGAGATTGTTTTTAAAAAATTTCACACGATATTTTAAAATAAAATTATACTCTAATCACGAAAATATTGTTTAAACATACACGTTCAAAAATATCTTTAAACGATTTTCTGTTAACAAACAAATGTTCGTCAAGATGATAGTTTTTTTGTCAGATGTGTCATTCAAGTCAGAAACATCGATTTATTATTGTTTTCTTTTGCTTCCTTATAGAGGAAGCTTTGTTTTCCTGATAAAACTTTTTTCGAGATTTTTATGCCAATGTGTTCAGAATGTTCCAAAACGTCGAAAAATCATATTCCTAAAAAATGTATGTATTTATGTATATATGTACGCGATATTGTGCAATCTCTAACTTCCGTAATTTTTGAAATATCTAGTTAAATTTTTTTATGTAGATAGAATATTATTAAAGAATAGTTGGTATTGAATTTGGTGAGGATCGGTGAAAAAAGATTCATTTTTTATAAAATTTTGAATTTTATTGAGGAATGTCTGTACACGTAACTTCCGCAAATTTTGCGATATTGGGTTAATTTTTTTTTACATGGATAGATTATTATTAAAGGATGGTTGGTATTGAATTTGGTGAGAATCGATGAAAGAGTCCATTTTTTATAAAATTTTTAATTTTTAAAGAAATGTCTGTACATGTAACTTTTCGCAAATTTTGAGATATCGAGTTAAATTTGTTTACATAAATAGAGTATCGTTAAAGAATGGTTAGTATTGAAGATCGATGAAAGAATTCATTTTTTATAAAATTTTGAATTTTTTGAGCAATGTCTGTACATGTCCTAATTTTCGCAAATTTTGAGATATCTTCCTCTATGAGGAAGCCAAAATTTAAAAACCCGCTTGCTTTAAACAGCTTAAACTTTGTGAGCGAAATAAAATGATGAGAAAACAATGTGCAAGTTTCTAATTTGCATAATTTTCAGTTTCCTTACTTTTTCCTTTCATTTATTAATTACATCATAACTTTGGAATTTAAGAATATATGTATACGTGGAAATCTATTTTTAATGGTATGTGAATAACTCAGTATCTCTGAAAAGCATAGATTTTTTTATCTATTAATATATATATATACAAGGTGTTAGAAAAGTCTGGAAATGGTCAAATATCTCGAAAACGAAACTTTTTTGAGAAAAATATTTCAAATCAAAGTTGTAGAGCTCTAAGTGGCGCATTATATAATAATATTAGTATGACCTTAAATAGCACCGTCAAGGTCATATAAAAATCACTTTGAATTTTTTTAATGGAACCTTCTTTCTTTTATTACATATTCTTATAGTTTATCTCGAGAGCTTTCCAAAACACTATAATAAAGTATTTTTTCATGAAGTACTTTTTGAGTTATTTTATATTTTAATCTAACATATTTTGATATAAAAAATTTAATATCTCGTAAAATATTTAGCTTTCGATAATCTTACCGTAATACTTTTAGGTACAGAATAATGAGACAAATCAATTAGTATAAAAAATAATTGTTTTTAAAAAAATTATTTACAATGTATTTTTTTAAACAATTATTTGTTTTTTTTGGCACTAATTGATTTGTCTCATTATTCTGTACATAAAAGTATTACGGTAAGATTATCAAAAACTAAATATTTTACGAGATATTTAATTTTTTATATCAAAATATGTCAAATTAAAATATAAAATAACTCAAAAAGTACTTAATAAAAAAATACTTTATTATAGTGTTTTGGAAAGCTCTCGATGTCAGCTACAAGAATACTAAATAAAAAATGGGGGTTTCTATTTAAGATTTTAAAGTTGACCTTCACATGACCTACAAATGATTTTCCAAGGTCAAATCATTGTAACCATCTTATGGCCCCCTTGAAGCCACACAACTTTTGTTTGAAACATTTTTTGATTTAACGCAGTGTTTCTGAGATATTTGAGTAGGTCTTTTAAAATGGGACACCCTGTATACATACATATATATAATGTCGTGTTCTTATTCGATCATTAAAGATTACGTTAATAAGTCAGAATAAAGTATTTAAATAACTTTAATATTTCAAGGAATATTTAAAAAAATGGTTTTATGTAATAAATATTGTATTAATACGATTGTAAAATATAATATGTTTGAGATAAAAATATGCATATGGATGATTCAAAAGGTTACTGACAAGCTTCAGGAGCGTATAGAAGAGTCGGAATATAATAACTTTCAAATAGGAACACCTTTTGTAGTACTGTACAATATTATTGCGTTTATGTGACCTTTGCTTAGTGCTTAGTTATTAAATTTTGTTTGTAACAAATTAAGATTATTTCTCTTATTGTTATGTTATCCACAATGTAGTTCCTTACATTCAAAGACTTGTATCGATTCAGGATTACTTCAGAAAACATGGGTTTCTAAATTGCTATATTCCGACTTCTCTATACGCTCCTGTAATTTGTCAGTAACTTTTTGAATCATCCTGCATTTACATATAGACATTTTTAAAATAATTTTTGCTTTTACTTTCTAAATTAATGTACATACTATGCTTAAAGGTGCATTCTTGCTATTTATCAATTTACTATTTCTTAAACGCGTGCAGCTGTTTGCATATGCTTATCAAACACCATATTACAGTCTCTAAATTGCGGTTAATTCAGTCATCCGGTTTATATATAGTTATCATGGTACAATTTCCAGAAACGATAATTATATCAAAACTGCAAGTTGAAACAGTATAGCTTTCTTCGCGGTAACAAATAGTATCGCTCTTCGTTCGGTATTGGATGCACGTTTTTTTTTCGACGTTTATCTTAAATACATAATTATTTGCCGCATCTCTATTTGTTTTTTATGCATACAAACAATCGTTAACTTATGCTTGTTAATTCAATTGGGAAATGGATTTGCATTGTAATAAATATGCTAACTATCGTTACTCTAATTATATGCAAGAAGGTCTTGCAGTTTTGAAAGTCGGATCTAGTTTCAAGTCCTTAAAGTCTGTGAACGACAGAAAAATCGTCAAAAACAATATTCTATATTCTACCAAACTCGAATTTACTCCCAATTTGAAAGCGAGCTTGCCAAACAAGTTGGACAGTTCTGTAATCAAGGAACGTTTAAATTTTCGCCAAGATAAAAAACTGTACGAGGATAAAGCTATACGAACTGTAAACAATTTCATCGGAAAATCTTGTTATAACGTATGCCATTCTTTAAATTTTTAGAGTGCGAATTTTGGAAGATAAAACTCATCGCAAATTAACGTGAATCAATGTCCACAGCTAGGAGAAAAAGGTTCCGGCTTTAGACCACGAGGAGCGATCCAAGACTTTAATACGCTGAGACGAGAATGCCTGGCGACAGGACGGCTGTTCGAGGATCCTGAATTCCTAGCCGACGATTCATCGCTATACTTCTCCCGCAGACCAGACAGATACATAGAATGGAAGCGACCAATGGTCAGAAATTTTCTAAACTATAATATTTACATATATAGCAAGTTATAGTATTTGGCTTATATTGTTATATTGCATTTGTGTCATAAATATAATACATATATTGTGTATGTATACAAAAATGATCAACGTAATAAATGCATTGTGCTTTACAGGAAATTGCGGACAATCCTCAACTTTTCGTGGAGGGTTTCTCAAGATTCGACGTTCAACAAGGAGAGTTAGGAGATTGTTGGTTGCTAGCCGCCGTAGCGAATTTGACGATGCATTCCAATTTATTTTTTCAAGTAGTGCCAGAAGATCAGAGTTTCGAAGAAAATTACGCTGGAATCTTCCATTTTAGGTTCGAGAAAAAAATATATTCATTTGCATAAGACGCAATGCAATTTTCGATCTAATACAATAATTTACGCAAATTTTTAATAATAACAATAATAGGCTCAAAGTACAAACAATTAAATGGGAGTACTAACAGATAAGACGTAAGACACGAGTATTGGTGCACGAACTTATTATTATTAAATTTTATTAACAAATGTGCATTAAAAATATACGTTTCAGATCGTTTTTTGGTCCATCTTCAGCATGGATATAAATATATACTGCGTTCACGGAAAGAACGACCTCGCTCCGCGTAGTTTTGGGCAGAATGGGGATTAATTGAGAGACTT